>NC_089597.1:95674384-95834384 GCF_019320115.1 Miscanthus floridulus
CGAGTGGCACTAGATGACCGATATGCAAACAAGTTTGCCCCTCTTGATAGTATAGCCATCTATCCTAAACCTGGTCATAAACTTCTCTACACACCTATGACTGGTGAAATGAAATGCCCTAGGTTATACCTTTGCCTTGTGCATTCTATTCCATCTCCTCTAATGTTGATGCAACACATGCACCAACATGATCAATAATGATATGATCCACTTCATATCATCATGTGATCATATTGGTCCATTGATCTTGACATCACTTGCTTTTCACCATTGCCTTCGTCCATCGGCGCCAAGTCTAGCTCAAGCTTCACCGCCACACGGTCCATCACTCCAAAGCCTCTGACTTGCCCTTCACGCTTGCAACCGGTCCATCAAGCCAAGTCTTGTCTTGATCTTCTCCACCTTGATCACATGACTCAATGTCATGTCTCATGTGCAATAAGCTCCTTCATCATCACATGTGTTGAAAGGTCCTAATGGCTAGAGGGGGGAGAATAGCCTAATAAAAATTTCTACAACAACACTTAACAAAATGGTTAGACAATTATGAGGCGAAGCAAGTGTTGCGCTAGCCTACTCAAAATGCAAGCCACCTACCACAATTCTAGTTTAGATAGTATCTATTCACACAATAGCTATGATACTACTCTATGTTAGTGTGCTCTCAAAGGCTAACTAAAGAGCCACACTAACCAAGCAAGCAAACTCTCACAACTAACTACACTAAAGAGCTTGTCAACTAGTTTGCGGTAAAGTAAAGAGAGTGATCAAGAAGGTTATACCGCTGTGTAGATGAATGAACCAATCAATCACAGGGATGAATAACAATCAAGACCAATCACCTTAGAATCAATGATGAACACAATGATTTTTTTACCGAGGTTTACTTGCTTGCTGGCAAGCTACTCCTCGTTGTGGCTTCACTCACTTGGAGGTTCACGTGCTAATTGGCTTCACACGCCAAACCCCCAATAGGGTGCCGCACAACCAACACAAGATGAGGATCACATAAGCCACAATCAATTTACTAGAGTATCTTTTGACGCTCCACCGGGGAAAGGTCAAGAACCCCTCACAATCACCACGATCAGAGCCAGAGACAATCACCACCCTTCGCTCGACGATCCTTGCTACTCCAAGCCATCTAGGTGGCAGCAACCACCAAGAGTAACAAGCAAAATCCACAGCAAAACACGAACACCAAGTGCCTCTAGATGCAATCACTCAAGCAATGCACTTGGATTCACTCCCAAACTCACTATGATGATGAATCAATGATGGAGATAAGTGGGCCGGCTTTGGCTAAGCAAACAAGGTTGCTATGTCAATGAAAATGGCCAAAGGTTATGAGCTACAGCAGGCCATGGGGCTTAAATAGAAGCCCCCACGAAATAGAGTCGTTATACCCCTTCACTGGGCATAACATGGGCTGACCAGATGCTCTGGTCCAACTAACCGGACATAGCACTGGACGCTCCAGTCATGAATACCGAACACATCCGATCGGCATACCAGACGTGTCTGGTAGCCCCCAGACTACCATGTGTCCAGTTCAAAACAACAGAGCCATTGCTACCCATTCTACCGACGACCAGACGCTCACACTAGACGCAGAACTATGAACGATCGGACGCTGAGCCACCGAGTCCGGTCAAGTCCAGTAAGCCACCAGGCCGACTAGACGCGTCTCGATCGGACAAGTCTGGTGATACCAGACCGGACGCTGCCAGACGCATCCGGATGTGTCCGGTGTGGCGACCGGACGTGTCCGGTCGCTGAGTTTGTCGCCAAAATATCGGACATGTCCGGTCACCATACTAGACACGTCTGGTCACTCTGTAACCAGCGTGACTAACTCCTCTTCAACTCTATCTTCTTCACCCTTGCTCAAATGTGCCAACCACCAAGTGTATCACCTTGTGCACATGGGTTAGCATATTTTCAAAATCATTTTCAAGGGTGTTAGCACTCCACTAGATCCTAAATGCATATGCAATGAGTTAGAGCATCTAGTGGCACTTTGATAACCGCATTCCAATACGAGTTTTACCCATCTTAATAGTACGGCTATCAAACCTAAATGTGATCACACTCTCTAAGTGTCTTGATCACCAAAACAAAATAGCTCCTATGGTTTATACCTTTGCCTTGAGCTTTTTGTTTTTCTCTTTCTTCTTTCCAAGTCCAAGAACTTGATCATCATCATGGTATCATCATCATGTTATGATCTTCATTTGCTTCACCACTTGGAATGTGCTACCTATCTCATGATCACTTGATAAACTAGGTTAGCACTTAGGGTTTCATCAATTCACCAAAACCAAACTAGCGCTTTCAATCTCCCCCTTTTTGGTAATTGATGACAACCCTTATGTAAAGATATGAAATGAAATTCAATTGAATCCATGTTGCTTGCCCAAGCATATTTACCATGTGTAAAAGGATATGGACAAGTTTCATGAACCCCAAATGGTAGCAATTGCTCCCCCTACATATGTGCTAAGAGTTTGGATTGTAGCTTGCACATATGCTTAGATAGGAAATATAGGAGTCAATGTTTACCAAATGATGCTAAGGTATAAAAGATGGACCTTTGAAGCGTGATACCAATCGGAGTGCACCAATATACCATCCTTAGCACCATGGTTAGCTCAATACCATTTGGAAACAATACTTGGAAATGAAAGTTATCTAGTGATTTTATTTCATCATTCAATCTGACAACTAACATACATCACACAAGCATGGATGTTTAAATTTAATACTTGTGCCATGCAAGCAAACATATGAAATACACATTCAAATGCACCATACAAGTTCATGAGCTTGCTCCCCCTACTTGTGTGCTCAAAATTTTAGTTGATCCCTTTTCTTTGTCATATCTCTCTCCCTATGTCATATATCAAGATATCTTTATGTTTTTCTCCCTTTATGATACTTCTCCCCCTTTTTCACTATATCTATATTTGTTTCTCTCCCCCTTTGTCATCAATGACCAAAAAGGTTCTAAATATATATAGTATTACTTATAGGGTCAAGATTATCAATGTCAATCAATGGGGTGAGGATCATTTTCCCAAATTTGGTCCAATCTAGATTATTTGCCAAAGATATTTAACTCGGTTTGATCCAAGGACAAGCTTCTTCACACCTCCAAATAAGGGTTATCTTGTACCATGTTGAGTTAAATACTTAGAGCTCATTTTCTAGATTAAACACTAGGTTGACAAGCCCATAAACATGTCATATGCTACCACTAGATCAAGTCAAGCATAGAAGCCATAGTGATACCATATAGACATCAAAACATTTGATTTTCATGAATGAGCCTCATAAAATAGAACCACTAGAAAGGTCCTAATAAAATTAAAAATGTGACTAGATGCACTAATCATGTCCTTAGCAAAGATGTATGTCACGCCAATCAACTTTTACCTTGGATTGCTCGAAGGAGAGGCATGTCATATGAGTGGGGGTGCATCAACACATATTTGAGAAATCCAATATGTTCAACTCATTCCTTAGCTTGCAAAACCTTTTCTCATCCAATGGCTTGGTGAATATATCAGCAAGTTGATCTTTGGTGCCTACACTCTTAATGCAAATGTCCCCTTTTTGTTGGTGATCTCTTATGAAATGGTGGCGGACATCAATGTGCTTTGTTCTTGCATGTTGAACTAGATTGTTGGTCAACTTGATTGCACTCTCATTGTCACATAGCAATGGCACTTTCTTGAACTTGATTCCAAAGTCACTCAAAGTGGCCTTCATCCAAAGTACTTGTGCACAACTACTACCGGTGGATATATATTCGGCTTCGGTAGTTGATAATGCAACACTATTTTGCTTCTTTGATGACCATGAAACAAGTGATCTTCCCAACAATTGACATGTGCCCGAGGTGCTCTTCCTTTCAACCTTGCATCCCGCATAATCTGAGTCAGAGTAACCAACTAGCTCAAACTTTGCTCCTTTGGGATACCACAAACCAACATTTGGTGTATGCTTCAAGTACCTCAATATCCTCTTTGTAGCCTTCAAATGACTTTCTCTTGGTGAGGCTTGAAATCTTGCACACATGCATACACTAAACATGACATCCGGCCTTGATGCGGTCACATAGAGTAGGCTTCCAATCATAGACCGATACAACTTTTGATCCACCATGTTGCCACTTGCATCACTATCCAAGTTGCCATTTGTTCCCATTCGTGTGCTAATGACTTTGCTATCAATCATGCCAAACTTTTTGATCATGTCCTTGATATACTTGCCTTGACTCACAAATGTACCATTCTTTAATTGCTTGATTTGAAGACCAAGGAAGTAACTCAATTCTCCAATCATGGACATCTCAAACTCATTAGCCATCATCTTTCCAAACTCATCACAAAATTCTTGAATTGTTGATCCAAATATGATGTCATCAACATAGATTTGCAATACAAATAGATCTTTTCCAATCTTCTTGATGAAAAGAGTGGTGTCAACCTTGCCCATGGTGAACCCTTTAGAGAGTAGGAAATCCCTCAATCTCTCATACCATGCTCTAGGTGCTTGCTTCAACCCGTACAATGCCTTCTTCAACTTGTACACATGGTTAGGCTTCTTGTCATCTTCAAAACTAGGAGGTTGCTCAACATATACTTCTTCATTGATGTAGCCATTGAGAAATGCACTCTTAACATCCATTTGATATAGCTTGATGTTGTGGGCACAAGCATAGGCTAGCAAGATTCTAATTGCTTCCAATCTAGCAACCGGGGCATATTTTCCTCCAAAGTCAAGACCTTCAACTTGTGTATATCCTTGTGCTACTAATCTTGCTTTGTTCCTTACTACTATCCCATCTTGATCTTGCTTGTTTCTAAAGACCCATTTGGTTCCAATCACATTGTGTCCCTTTGGTCTCTCTACTAATTCCCATACTTGATTTCTTGTGAAGTTATTCAATTCTTCATGCATAGCATTCACCCAATCAACATCCTTCAATGCTTCATCTATCTTCTTTGGTTCAATGGATGACACAAATGAGAAGTGTTCACAAAATAATGCCAATCTTGATCTTGTTTGTACACCTCTTGAAATATCACCAATGATAGTGTCCAAAGGATGATCTCTTGCAACATTGGTTGGTTGGAGGATTGGAACTTGATTGCTTGCACTTGCTTGATCATTTGGTTGAGATGATGTACTAGTCACTTGATCTTGTTCATTATCATGAGAGCCACTTGCACTAACTTGATTTGTATCATCTTGCACATTTGCGTTAGAGAGCACTTGCACTTGATCATCTTCATCATCATTCACTTGCCTAGGCCTCAATTCATCAATATCCATGTTCTTCATGGCATTTGAAAGTTGAATGCCTTTAACATCTTCCAAGTTCTCATTCTCTACTTGCGAACCCTTGGTTTCATCAAATTCAACATCATGAACTTCCTCAAGAGTACCACTATCCAAATTCCAAACTCTATATGCTTTGCTTGTAGTGGAGTAACCAAGTAGAAATCCTTCATCACATTTCTTGTCAAACTTGCCCAATCTAGTGCCTTTCTTCAAGATATAGCATTTGCAACCAAAGACCCAAAAATATGCAATGTTGGGCTTTCTACCATTCAAGAGCTCATATGGTGTCTTTTCTTTCAATCGGTGACAATAGAGGCGGTTGCTACAATAGCAAGCCATGTTGATAGCTTCGGCCAAAAAAGATTGACTCATATTGTACTCACTAAGCATAGACCTTGCCATATCAATGAGTGTTCTATTCTTCCTCTCAACAAGGCCATTTGATTGAGGAGTGTACTTGGCCGAAAATTGATGTCTAATTCCAAATTCATCACATAACTCATCAATTCTAGTATTCTTGAACTCACTACCATTGTCACTTCTAACTCTCTTGATGGTTGTTTCAAATTCATTGTGAATGCTTTTGACAAATGATTTGAATGTTGCAAACACATCACTTTTGTCCACTAGAAAGAATACCCATGTATATCTAGTGTAGTCATCCACTATCATAAAGCCATATTTATTACCATCGATACTAGTGTATTGTGTTGGCCCAAACAAATCCATGTGCAATAACTCAAATGCTTTACTAGTGCTCATCATGCTTTTCTTAGGATGGGTGTTTCCAACTTGTTTTCCAGCTTGACAAGAGCTACAAAGCTTATCCTTTTCAAACACAACATCTTTCAAGCCTTTAACTAAGTCATGCTTAACCAATCTATTCAATTGTTTCATTCCAACATGACCAAGCCTTCTATGCCATAACCAACCAATGCTAGACTTAGTGAACAAGCATGTAGATAATCTAGCTTCACTAGCATTGAAATCAACCAAGTATAGATTCTCATATCTAAAGCCTTTGAAGATCAAGTTAGAGCCATCTACACTTATGATCTCTACATCATCTATCTCAAATATGCATTTGAATCCAAAATCACACAATTGTGCCACGGATAGCAAATTGAAGTTCAAGCTCTCTACTAGCAACACATTGGATATGCTCATGTCATTGGATATTGCAATCTTACCAAGCCCTTTGACCTTGCCTTTGCCATTGTCACCAAATGTGATACTATCATAACCATCATTGCCATTGGTGTTGATTGAGTTGAACATTCTTGCATCACCGGTCATGTGTTGAGTGCACCCACTATCAAGAATCCAATGCCTTCCTCCGGCTTTGTAATTAACCTACAAAAGAACATCAATTCTTTTTAGGTATCCAAACTTGCTTGGGTCCTTGAAGGTTAGTCACTAAGCTCTTTGGTACCCAAATGGCTTTCTTCTTTGAGCCCATCCATGGTTTACCAATGAATTTAGCCTTCACACCATTTGTACCCTTAGTAAGCATATAGCATGAATCAAGCTTAATGGAGGATACATTAGCATTTTTGCTCTTGTTTTTGCATTCTTGCTCTTTGTGACCCACTTGCTTGCACCTAGTGCAAAATCGACCATTGTTCTTCACAAAACTAGTCTTGTGAGGAGCAAAGGCCGCCTTGCCTTTCTTGGGGGTATAGCCCAATCTCTCTTTGTAGAGAGAAGCTCTTTGCCTACCCAAGCACATAAGCAAGCGGTCCTCACCACCATAAGCCTTAGCTAAGGTGTGAGTGAGCTTAGTGACCTCCTTCTTGAGGTTCTCATTCTCAACCACTAGTGAGGCATCACAAGTGAGACCATCACTACTAGATGAGGTAGAAGTGGAAGTGCTACAAGAAGGGTTAGTAGTAGCAACAATGATAGGCATAGATAGTGATGTATCAATTAAATCACAAGTTACACCTACATCACAAGTTTCAACATGCTTCTTTTTATCTTGTTCATTAAGTAAAGTGGAATGAGCTTTTTCAAGCTTTTTGTGAGCCTTGCCAAGCTTCTCATGGGCTTCCTCTAGCTTCTCATGAGTTGCTTTGAGCTCATCAAGGGCTTGCTTAAGGGCTTTTACCTCCTTATTCAAGCTCTTGCATTCTCTTCTCTTAATGTCAAAATGTTCTTTAGCATCTTCTAGCATGTCAAATAATTCATCTTTAGTAGGTTCATCATTATCACTATCACCATCATTTTCATTTTCGTCATCATGTTCTTCATCACTTTCATCATCACGAGATTGAACCTTAGTGGCCTTAGCCATGAAGCATGATGAAGATTCGAAGAGAGAAGGCTTCTCATTGATGACAATGCTTGCAAGAACCTTCTTCTTGGTGGTCTTGTTATCATCACTATCATCATCATCATCACTTGAGGAAGCATCACTATCCCAAGTGACTACATATGAACCACCCTTCTTCTTCTTGAAGGCCATCTTGTCCTTCTTCTCTTTCTTTTCCTTCTTGTCCTTCTTCTTATTCTTCTTGTTGTCATCATCATTGTCACTATTATATGGGCATTGAGCAACAAGATGATCTTTGCTTCCACACTTGAAGCACCTTCTTAACTCTTCTTTGTTCTTGGATGAAGACTTCTTTCTTCTAGCATGGTAGCCCTTCTTCACCATGAACTTGCCAAATCTCTTGACAAATAGAGCCATATTCTCATCATCATCATCATCCCATGATTCATCTTCTTCACTTGATGTTTCTTGCTTAGCTTTGCCCTTGGATGATGTGGCTTTGAATGCCACGCTCTTCTTCTTCTTATCCTTCTTCTCATCTTTCTTCTCCATCTTTTCTTCCTTCTCATCATCATCTCTATAAGTATCATCGGTCATTATATCTTCCAATACTTAGTTTGATGTCATGGTGTCCAAACCGCTTCTTACTAGAATGGTGACCAATGTACCAAATCTTGAAGGTAAGCATCTCAAGAACTTGTGGGAGAAGTCCTTATCCTTCACTTCTTCTCCAAGTGCTTTGAGATAATTGATAAGCACTTGAAGCCTATGGAACATCTCTGGCACACTCTCATCATCCTTCATCTTGAAGCATGCAAACTTTTCTTTTAGAATGTAAGCCTTTGCACCCTTCACGGCTTGAGTGCCCTCAAATGATTCTTCCAACTTCTTCCATGCCTCATGAGCCATCTCAATATTTTTGACTTGCTCAAATGTTCTTTCATCAATTGCATCATGAATAGCACTTAGAGCAATGTCATTATTTTGGAGAAGTACTTCTTCGGTCGCGGTGGGATTCTCTGGATCTTCAATCTCAATTTTGGTTTCTACCACCTTCCAAACCTTCCTATTGATTGACTTGATATAAGTTGTCATCTTGGCCTTCCAATAGGGATAGTTGGAGCCATAAAATTGGGGTGGCTTCTTTGTGTTGTTGATTTGAGCCATTTTTACACCAAAGGTTGTTAAGCCTCAAATCACGGTGACCTCGGCTCTGATACCACTTGAAAGGTCCTGATGGCTAGAGGGGGGTGAATAGCCTAATAAAAAATTTTACAACAACACTTAACAAAAATAGTTAGACAATTATGAGGCGAAGCAAGTGTTGCGCTAGCCTACTCAAAATACAAGCCACCTACCACAATTCTAGTTTAGATAGTGTCTATTCACACAAAAGTTATGACACTACTCTATGTTAGTGTGCTCTCAAAGGCTAACTAAAGAGCCACACCAACCAACCAAGCAAGCTCTCACAACTAGCTACACTAAAGAGCTTATCAACTAGTTTGTGGTAAGATAAAGAGAGTGATCAAGAAGGTTATACCGCCGTGTAGATGAAGATACCAATCAATCACAAGGGTGAATAACAATGAAGACCAATCACCTTAGAATCAATGATGAACACAATGATTTTTATCGAGGTTCACTTGCTTGCCGGCAAGCTACTCCTCGTTGTGGCTTCACTCACTTGGAGGTTCACGCGCTAATTGGCTTCACACGCCAAACCCTCAATAGGGTGCCGCACAACCAACACAAGATGAGGATCACACAAGCCACAAGCAATTTACTAGAGTACCTTTTGGCGCTCCATTGGGGAAAGGTCAAGAACCCCTCACAATCACCATGATCAGAGTCGGAGAAAATCAACACCCTTCGCTCGACGATCCTCGCTGCTCCAAGCCGTCTAGGTGGCGGCAACCACTAAGAGTAATAAGCGAAATCCACAGCGAAACACGAACACCAAGTGCCTCTAGATGCAATCACTCAAGCAATGCACTTGGATTCACTCCCAAACTCACTATGATGATGAATCAATGATGGAGATGAGTGGGAGGGCTTTGGCTAAGCTCACAAGGTTGCTATGTCAATGAAAATGGCCAAAGGTTGTGAGCTACAGCTGGCCATGGGGCTTAAATAGAAGCCCCCACGAAATAGAGCCGTTATACCCCTTCACTGGGCATAACACGGGTTGACCGGATGCTCTGGTCCAACTGACCGGACGCAGCACTAGACGCTCCGGTCGTGAATATCGGACGCATCTGGTCGGCATACCAGACATGTCCGGTAGCCCCCAGACTACCATGTGTCCAGTTCAAAACAATTGAGCCATTGCTACCCATTCTGCCGACGACCGGACGCTCACACCGGACATAGAACTACGAACGATCGGACGCTGAGCCACCAAGTCCGGTCGAGTCCAGTAAGCCACCAGGCTGACCGGACGCGTTTGCTAGAAAATGACCGGACGCTGAGCCTCAGCGTCCGGTGGATTACAGTAAGCATCCTTGCCCAATCGGACGCGTCTGGTGATACCGGACCGGACGCTGCCAGCGTCCGATCAGCTGCTCTACCGTATACTGTCTTTTTTGATTCACACCAGACGTGTCCGGTGTGGCAACCGGACGTGTCCAGTGTGGCGATCGGATGCGTCCAGTCGCTGAGTCTGTCGCCAAAATACCAGACGTGTCCGGTCACCATACCGGATGCGTCCGGTCACTCTGTAACCAGCGCGACTAACTCCTCTTCGACTCTATCTTCTTCAACCTTGCTCAAATGTGCCAACCACCAAGAGTATCACTTTGTGCGCATGTGTTAGCATATTTTCATAATCATTTTCAAGGGTGTTAGCACTCCACTAGATCCTAAATGCATATGAAATGAGTTAGAGCATCTAGTGGCACTTTGATAATCGCATTCTGATACGAGTTTCACCCCTCTTAATAGTATGACTATCAAACCTAAATGTGATCACACTCTCTAAGTGTCTTGATCACCAAAACAAAATAGCTCCTATGGTTTATACCTTTGCCTTGAGCTTTTTGTTTTTCTCTTTCTTCTTTCTAAGTCCAAGCACTTGATCATCATCATGGTATCATCATCATGTTATGATCTTCATTTGCTTCACCACTTGGAATGTGCTACCTATCTCATGATCACTTGATAAACTAGGTTAGCACTTAGGGTTTCATCAATTCACCAAAACCAAACTAGAGCTTTCATGTGTGAGCTTTGCAACATCTCCAAGCCATTTTCACCTTCATGGCATATGTTGCTCACACACATGTACCTGTGGACTAATCACCTGTGTATCTCACATAAACACAATTAGTCCACCTAGGTTGTCACTCAATTACCAAAACCACACAAGGACCTTTCACCTCTATGCTAATGAAAAGATGGTGTTAGAATTATTTTAGCATAGTTTTTGTTTATCATGTTCTGTACAGGCATGGCTCAATGCAAAGGTAACTTGCAACTAAAGAGAAAGCGAATGACCATGAATGAGTTGTGTCTTCTTTGCGCAACGTTATTGGAGTTCATCATGTGCCTTGCTTCATCTCTGATTTAAATTTATCTCGTGACTTACCCAAATTAATTTCAGAGTTCCTGTAGGGGTTAGTCCAACAAAATAAGTAGTATCTACTAAAGCATACTTTTGGCTCAAAAATCAACCTAAACACCACGTCTAATTTGACTTAGGAAGGCATTTTAACCTAAGCACCTCGCTTAATTTAAAAGCCTTTGGAAGTAAAATCAGTACACCTTTTGGGTTAAACTAAGCACCATGCCTAATTTAAAAGGTGTATGAAAATACTCCAAACCTTAAGTATACTATGGCAAACAAAGGTAGTATGAAGCACTATAGAGATTTATTCAATTAGAGATGAAAAAGCATGATTGTTATTGAGCATGATTTAAAGATAGAGACAACCAAGATGAATTAGCAACATGGCATAAGATTTTTCAGAGAAGCCCATCCCTCGGGCTTGAATTTTGTAAGGTAAAGTCAAGTTTGGATGGATGTGATTCAATGTTGCATGATAATTGGTTGGACATACCTTGAGTCATCATCGTTCATTCTATTTGCTTCAAACCTGAAATGGTTAGTGACAAAAATACCTAAAGAAATATTTTCACAACTATGTTTCTATGCTTATTTCATAAGGGTATCACAACAGAAGGTGAAAACTCATATTATCTCCCAAAAGTGCTTGTTTTAGGACAGAAGCTCGTCCTTGGGAAACCTTCAAATTATGTTTCAAATTGGTGAAGTGGTTTCCCCTCCAACACCAACCCTTGTGTGTGTGTCTCAAGATTTATGCCAATGAGATTTGCAATATTTGTGATAAACATATGTATCTACAACCACCCTTTCAACAATTTTATGAACAAGAAGCATGAGGGGGTTGAAGATCTTGTGTGTGGCAATGTTGGAGAGACTAATTAATTTAAGAGATTTCTCATATGAGAATGGATTTGATGAGGTGTTCATGAAATAACTCCCATGCTCATCGATGCCATCTTCCTTTTCAAGCTCCAAGGATGTTTCTTCATGAATGTGCAATATTTTCCTTAGATTGGAGACTCTCGGGGTGATCTTCTCTAAGGCCTCCTCCAAACTTAGATGAGTCATGTTTATTAAAGAGGTTGATTTAAACTCACCGTTTGGATCTAAGCCAAGTTTGGATTCTACCCATAAGGCTTTGTTCTTGTCCATCCATTCTTTAGCATTCCAGCCAATTCTTAATACATTTTAGCCAATTCTTAATACATTCCAGCCATTGTTGTTGCTCTTCTTGGTCATCCTTGTAGTCTTCATGACTCCTATGCTTTGGTTGTCTTAATGGATTTCTAGGGTCATCATGAGACTTAGGAGAAAGAGCATAAGAGGGATCATTGGGGTCAAGGATGGGTTCAAATAAGACATCTAATGTGTGTATAGAAGGGAAGAAGATAGGATTGACTTCTAAATAGCTTGGCTCTCCTTCTATGGCATCACTAGACATGCCATCCTTGAATTCTTCTCAATGTCCCACATGGAAAATAAGGACATTTTCTAAGAGATCCCTTCTTGAGAGGATTTGAATTATATTTGCTTGAAGGTCACTTATGAGAATTTAATGCTCTCCCAAAATCCGCACCAAAGAGGTCATCCTTAATCTCAACAGGGATTTCCAAAGGTGGAATTCCTTCTTCTTTTGGGGGATTTTAGGGTATTGGTGGTTCAGGATTGATAGCTAAATCTTGGGATCGGAGTGGTTGTGATTTGGCTATCAAAACTTCCTCTTCTTGTTTCGAACAGGATTCCTTCTCTTCTTTGAGGAGTTCATAATTAATGCTAGTGTAGGGAGTCTTTCCACTAATTCTATCAAGCATAGACCTTGCTTCACTGGCAGACAAATGAAGGAAAGCTCCTCTAGAGGCTACATTAAGGGATTCCCTGGAATCCTTGCTAAGACCCATGTAAAAATGTTGAAGAAGTACAAGGTCTTGAATGGCAAGGTTCGGGCCAGTGATGATGAGTTTATTAAAATGATCCCACGATGTACCAAGAGATTCTTCTAGTTGTCTAAAATTTAGAACCTCCTTTTGAAGGATGACTACCTTAGAGATGAGAAAGAAACGTAAATAAAATTTAGAGCATAATGTTTTCCAATCTCCTTGCATACTTCCTACGGTTAGACTGTACCATTGTTTAGCCTTTCCTATCAAAGAGAACGGGAATAACTTCCATCTTAAGGTTTTGTTAGACATGCCAGCGATACACAAGCATGCACAGGTTTGTTCAAACTCTCGTAGGTGTGAGTATGTGTTTTCATCGCCTTGTCCTGAGAAGGATTTATCCCAAATTAGTTTTATCAAACTCAGGCGTAGCTCATAACCAGGTGTTATGATAGGCTCTGAAGATTCTGGTGGTTTTAGGCTTGCACTTGTGGGTTTAGCATATTGATAGATAGGAGTGGAATCCATGCTAAACGAAAAAGTAAAACAAAAGAATGAATAAAAGATAAAAGGTTAAGCTAGGTTTGTAGTTAATTCAGCAATTGTTTCCTCAGCATCGGTGCCAGAAAGCTTGTTGGTATATTTTAACGTACATAGATAAATCCGCAAGCGCACAGATATCGCTATAGCTTTCACCCGGAGGTATTCCAAGTATCGTATCCACAGGAAAATGTGTGAGACTAACTACGGTCTAACTTAACTAGGGGTAGCAACAAGGTTAGGATAAATAGGAGCATAGAGAGGATAACTAAGGTTCTCTAGTTTTAACTTGGGTAAGCTATGTCCTCTATTATTCAACTAGGAATATTACTAGGGGAAGCACAAGCAGAGTATGTTTCCTATAGTAACTAAATCCTGCTAGGCCTACAAACGGGAGGTGGACTACATAGGATTCAACGATGCTATAAGAGTCACCCTCGTGAGCTGCCACCGATCCAGAATGTAGGGTACATCCACAAGTAACCCGTTCTAAGTACCACGCTTATACCTACAATTACTACTTTAACCTAGAGCGTCCTATAGATTAAAGCACTCAAAGAGTTGTGAACCTAATGAGCAATATAAACACGATGCTTACTTGAATTATAAGTTGATTACCAGAGAGATCTCGAAGGCAAGCTCAAGTAGAACTTGGATCCACCAAGGTACAAGCCATAGAGTGAGCACCGATAGGCTGTCACCTCATCCAAACTCTTTCCTCGCTCTCTATTTCACTATTCTATTTATAAGACAAGATCCTATGGAGGACTAATCTTCTCTTGATTGCTGGCTCTGATCTTGAAGATATGAATTAGGGTTTTAGGGATATGCTGAGTGAGGGGGGCAGGGGCTGATATATATATAGGCCAGAGTGTCCATCATGAGCCCTTGGATCAAACCGACTTAAAGAATGGCGTAGATGCAATCTAGGAGGCGGTGGAGAACCGACATAACGAAGCGGAGGTTTACAGGTGGGCCCAGGGGCCGGGCGGCCTGCAGGTGGGGTCGGCCGGCCCCACATGGCAGCCCCTCGGCTTCCGCTTCGGTGTGGTGTCCTCTGGAACCTTCTGGTGCCTGTTTCGCGACGGATAAGCACGATTAATTCTGACATGTAGGTCCATCTTGACGGTTTTCTAGATAAACCATGCAGAAAATACAGATTCACCAAAACTTGTGGAATTTGTTAGTTTAAACCCCTAGACCTATGTTGGTGATCACAATTTTGCCCTTATACATGTTTTATTGATGGTTTAAAATGGTTGTTCACTACCGTCAACGGAGAGCATCCAAGTGCAGCTTCAGTGATTATTGCATCTAGCGGCAGTTGGTGATTATGTTTCGTTGCAGATTTCTCTTGTTACTCTTGGTAGTTGCCACCACCTAGACAGCTTGGAGCAGCGGTGATCGTTGAGTAGAAAGTGATGATTGTCTCCAGCTCTGATCAGTGATATTGTGAAGGGGTTCTTGTGCCTATTCCCAGCTGAAGCACGAAAGGCAACTCTAGTAAATTGCTCATGACTTGTGTACCCTCATCTTGTTGCAGTTCTTACGGCACCCAAGTGTTGGGCTAGGCGTATGATGCCTATTAGCGCTTGAGCCACCAAGTGAGTGCATTGTCACAACGTGGATTAAGTTGCCAGCAAGCAACCGAACCACGGGATAAAATATTGTGTCTCATTGTCTCATTGGATTTCATATTGGACACTTGCCCAGTTCGGTATTGCTCTCTACTACTCTTGCATTTCATACATATATATCTCTTGTACAGTAGTTGCTTATCTTTTTAGTTGCCTAGCTAGTTGTTTTGCTTAGTTGTAATTATTTGTAACCAGCTTGTTCTCTAGTTCACTTGTGGTAGAAGTAGCAACTTAGCTTGTTTGAGTGAATGACATTTACTAGAGGTCATAGCAACTAGTTTGTGGTAAGTGGCTTGCCTATTTATTGTACAACTAGAGCAAAATTGCATTATCGCCATTTAGCTGTTTAACCAATTGCTCTAGTGTTTTGTAGAATTTTTATTAGGCTATTCACCCACCCCCTCTAGCCATTTAGGACCTTTTAGGTGTGCACTAATCCAGTAGTGGTGCCATAAGTGCCATTGTCGCATCATGGCCTAAACCGGCAATGACACTCACTCAGCATATCACTGCCGGTTGATGATCCAATCCAGCAGTGATAGTCATGAATATCACTGTCGGTTTCTTCTCTGACCCGATAGTGTTGTGCCTATTATCATTGGCGGGTTGCCTACCCGGTAGTTATAGGCCACCCTATCATCGTCAATTAATCTCCACCGGTATGGACTCTGGCAGTAATTGGGGCTTCCGACCCGATAGTGATTATTAGATCTGGAGTAGTGTTTGTTGCTGTTTTCATCCATGAACCTATATATGCCAGCACACTGGATTATGATTACTTACAACTCATAAGCACCACATGTACACAAGCTAACATGTTTTGATCTTCTGCATTTATTTGCTGCCTTTTTCGAGTATATGACTCTATGCTAGCACACTGGTTTCTGATTAATAGCTAGCTGGCGGAGAGACTTTGGCATTTCACCCATCATCAAAAACGGGTTTCGCACTTTTACCATCCCGCAAAATGGTTTCGCTCGTTTGCCATTATGAAACTGGTGTAACCCGTGGAAATACATTTTGGGTAGTTTTAATTCGTGGAAAAAAAAGAAGAAACGTCCTTCCACTTCTACCCCTGCCTTTCTCCTTATACGAGAGCTGTCCTGCTTCGGCGACGGCTCCGTCAGCGTTGCGGCGGCGGCCGCCTCCGTCTCCGGCCGCGGCGCGCTCGACCGGGCGCTGCAGGTGGCCACCACCAGCGTGTACAAGGCGTTGCTGTCCTCGGGCAAGGAGATGCTCGTCCGGGTGACGTGGACCCGGAGCGCCCGGTGTCGCGGTCGCCTTCGACAATGGCGGCGCCAACTCCTCAAACGCGCTGAAGCCGTCGCCGCCACCGGCGAGGACAAGGCCTGTCCTGCTGCTGCACAAGAGACGAGGGAGCCGGTTGCTAGTCACCGGCGC
The DNA here is from genome assembly GCF_019320115.1 of Miscanthus floridulus. Lineage (NCBI taxonomy): Eukaryota > Viridiplantae > Streptophyta > Magnoliopsida > Poales > Poaceae > Miscanthus > Miscanthus floridulus. Next base: position 95,691,026 of record NC_089597.1, read on the forward strand.
CGGACGGCCGTCGGCGTGCACTGGGACACTACGGAGGCCAAGTACGCCTCGGGGTCGTCGTCCCCGGAGCCCGACCGCGACTACTGCCTCGCTGTAGTGGCCGACGCCGAGCTCACGCTCCTCCTCGGCTCCGGCAGCGCGGCGTGCGAGCTCTCCCGCCGCCTCGGCCTCGCCCCAGGCAACGTGCGCGCCGCGCTCCTCGTCAGCCGGCGCGAGCAGCTGCGGTGCGCGGCGGCGGCGCACGTCACGCGCTGCAGGTTCTGGGAGGGCGGGGACGAGCACGAGGTGGCCGTGCACGCGTGCCGGGGCGGGGGCGAGGGGGAGCTGCGGTCACCATCGACAACGAGAAGGTGGCTGAGATGCGGCGGGTGGGCTGGGGGTTCGGTGGCCGGGGCGGTAGCGCGGGCTCGGGCTCGGGGCGGCAGGGGCAGAGGTGGAACGACGTGTTTTTTTTTTCCACGAATTAAAACTACCAAAATGTATTTCAGTAGGTTACATCACTTTCGTAATAACAAACGAGCGAAACCATTTTGCGAGATGATAAAAGTGCGAAACCAATTTTGGATGACGGGTGAAATGCCAAAGTGTCGCTGGCGTATGACCACTATCGGCTGCAGCAGAGGCGCAAAGCACTACGCGTCAGACAGCTCATCGGCACTGTGGGTCTAGGTTGTCCATGTAGCAGACAAGAAAAACGATTGAAAAAAGCACAATGCACACCCCTCCCTCATGGGCTCCACGCCTCCACCCCACCCGGTTTGCATGCACGCAAGAAAGGCTCCCTACAACACCATGCACGTTGAAGGCTGCTAACGTCACTACAACTAGTACAATAGCAATAGCAGACCTCTCTGGTTCGCCGCTTTCCATTTCTCACAGGCTCACACTTCTCCGGCTGCCCTGCCTAAATAAATCTAACTCCCTGGCCGCATCACCAACCAAACCGGCCGTAGCCACCAACCTTCCATTTCGGACCTCCGATTGACCCAACGGCGAAAGCGAGAGCTAGCTGTCCCCATTCCTGATTCCATACGCCCGCGTATAGCTAGTACTCACCGACGCCACCTCCATCTCTAAAGAGGTTCGCTGGGTTCGTGGTCCTTGCTGCCATCTCGCCGTGTGTTGATCCCCTCAAGCTACAGCTACAAGGAAGCATGGCCTCAGGTTCCAGATCCAGTGGCCACGGATCCTGCGCCCGAGGTAGCAGCCGAGCCCTCACCGAAGCTCCTTCGACGGACAACGCTATCATCGCGCACCAGCTCAACCTTGAGTTCGAGGCTATGCCAGCCGCGGAACTCATCGCCCATCTGAACCGCTCCCATCGCACAGCCGACTTTGTCGACGCGGCGCTTGTGTTTGCTGCACGCGAGCGCAGGCTCGCAGATGCTGAGGACCTTGTCCATGCGACCAACGAACGCATGGACAAGATGCAAGGTGAGATCGAGGCGCACAAGTACAACGCCCTCGAGGCAAAGGCTCAGATCCGCCGGGCCGCCGAGACGGAGATGGGGCTGCGGGCCGAGATCCGCACGCTGCAGCTCAGGACCACCGACACTGAGGCGCGTGTGCGGCACAGCTCTGGCATCAATGGGCGCGGGCTCACGCAGCAGGCTAGTCGTGGTCTTAGCAACATCAAGGAGGAATATGGAGAAGAAGCGAACCGCGAGGTTTTAGAAGATGCCCTCGGAGCAAGGTACCAAATCTCCTACTATTGTTTGTACGCAGGTTCAGTTTTGTTGTTTTCGCCTGCTATAGCCTATTATCTAGCGTTTGGTTCGTGGGATGGGGTGAGATGGTCCCTGTTACGAGGACGTCCTCTGAGGGAATATTCGGCCGATATGCGGGATGCCCCTGTAACAAAAAAAATTGAGAGGACGAAGAGGGACGAGCAGCATGTGCACCTATGGAAAAGAGAGGGGCACCGCGAGGACAAGGCCGGGTGGGGCGGCGGCAGCGGCGTGGATTGCTCCCCGGTGAGCTCCGGCAAGCGGGGGAGGTGAGATCCGGCGGTCGAGGAAGGCGACCTTCGGCGGACGGGAGTGGGAAGCGAGCTCTAGTTGTTGGGCGAGGGAGGTAAGATCCGGTAGGTGGGCGAGGGAGATGAGTTTCATCACCGCCGCACATAGCGTGGCCCCGCTCATCCTCGTCGTCGGCTGCGGCCATGACAACTGCTATGGCGGCCTAGCTTGCTGGGGAACGAGGAGCGGGACGGGCTCACTGAGGAGGAGGCGTGGGGCGGGCTTACTAGGGAAGGAGGCGCCTACGGAGGAGACGTGGTGCGCGTGCGCTATGCCCGTGCACGAGCCCAGGCGGTTGGGGATGAAGAGAAAGGAGAGGAGAAAGAAAAGGAGATAAAAGTAAAAAAAACTGACAATTAAGTCACACCTGTCAGTACCATATCCCACTTTTGTTGTCTGTGGTCTAAACAGAAAACAGGTTCGTCCCATCCCTCGTGAGCCAAACAGAGAATGGGGTTGTCCCGTCCCACAAACCAAAGTCGAGACCATCCCACTCCACTTTAACTCCGAACCAAATGCTACCTTATACCATGGAGGACGATACGCCCCACCCCGCCTCCTCTCCCACCGCCCCAGCCAGCTACTACCTCGTCGCTGGCCTCGTCGCCCACCTCCCTCCCCCCTCGACCCTACCCTTCACTAACCACAGCGCGTCGCCCTACCTACCCCACCCTGCCTCCTCTCCCACCGCCCCCAGCTAGCTACTACCTCGTCGCTGGCCTCGCCGCCCACCTCCCTCCCCCCTCGACCCTACCCTTCACTAACCATAGGGCAACGCGCCGACATTGTCCTCGCCTCACCCCTGCCCCCGCCCCTCTACCCCACCCACCCTAAATCCCAGGGCAGGGCACCGGTGAGCTCCGCCACTCAGGGTGGGCGTTCGGTTCTCGGTTCGGTTTCGGTTCGGTTTCCTCGCTTATTGATGAAATTCGGTTCCTAGAAAACAGGAACCGATCGGTTCCAAAAAATTTAGGAACCGAGCATTTCAGTTCTCGGTCATTTCGGTTCGGTTCCGGTTCTAACCGAACTAACCGAAATTTTTCAGAAGACCCCAAGACAATAATAAATATACTTGTTCTAAGGTAAATTTATGCAACACTATATTCATTTTTAATAATAATAATAATATATAAGAAAACAATAGCAATATAGTAACACAAGTTCAAATATAAAACACTACACATAAACCAAACATAATCCTACAAAATACAAGTAAGTGAAGTATAATTCATGTAATTCGGTTCTTTCGGTTAATTCGGTTAACCGAGAGTAGGAACCGAATTTTCTTCGGTTATTTCGGTTCCTCAATATCAGGAACCAAATAAGGAACCGATTTTTCGGTTCCGGTTATTTCTGTTTCAGTTCCGGTTCTTTCGGTTCAGTTCTCGGTTAAATTTGCCCAGGGCTATCCGCCACGACTCCCCCGCCGTCAGCCCCGCCCAACCATCTTCCCCCACCGCCCCGACGGGCGGTGCCCTCGCCGCCGTCTCGCCCGCTTCTACCATCGTGTCGTGACCGCCCCCTCCCCGAAACCCCCCTTCTAAGGCCACCGAAGATTGATTCCCTAACCTGCCACAACCCTAACCCTAACGCCGCCGCCGTCTTCTTCCTCTCCGACGGGGCCCGGGCCCGGGCGCATGGGCATGGTCGCATGGGAGAGGGTGAGAGAGAGAGAGAGAGAGAGAGAGAGAGAGAGAGAGAGAGAGAGAGGGTGGGCCAGCCCACGTCGCTCCGTCCGCGCTCCGCGCGGCGGTCGCATAGTAAACTTTGCGTTATAGCATGGTATTATTAGTCTCGAGAGAACCCTACTACTAATGTCCATAACCGACTATTTGCATGGGTGGAATCACAGGGTATGTCAGGTGGGCCATGGCATACCCTGTGGGGCATGCCTTGTACTTAACACTGGATTGTCATCCTTTAGATAAAACAATTTGCAACAATAGTTATTCATGTATCTCCCTAGTCCGATGGTAACACTGTTGCCTTTTAACCTGAGGTCGCTTGTTCAACCGATCTAAGCTGCATTTTTTGTTTCTATTTTCCATTTTTATGTCCACTTTAAAATTAACTATAGATAATATATTTCTCTTTAGTTTTTCTATTTTCATCCTATCATGTTGTGTGCCGTGAAACCGAGTAGTTTTTAATTTCTGATCTTTTATCCTCTCTTGGTATTAATAACTATATATGATATATTTTATCCTTTACTTTGTAGTTTTTTATCCGATGTTGTGTGCCCTAGTGAGACACGCCCTGAAATAGAATGGCAAATAAAAGTGACATCACTTCGGCATCATTTCATTATCACTACTGCTATGTACAATGCTATTTTAAATTTCCATTTTTTTGTCCCCTTTAAAATTAACTATAGATAATATACTTGATCCTTTAGTTTTTCTATTTTTATCTCCTCTTGTTTTGTCTCATGAGACCTCAGATGTGTCTTTGTTTTTATGTTTTCATTTTTATCCCCTCTAAATATTATAGATATAAATAATATATTTCATCCTTTATTTTGCTTTTTTCATCCCATCTTGTTGTGTCCTGTGAGATATGCCATGAAATGTAATGAAAATCAATAGCTATATAGAGTGTCGTGTCCGTTTACAAAATCTGCACTCCAACATTAGTTGTGTATCATGGAGATTAGCCAGATCAGTGATTAGATATTGGTTTGTAATTCGCCCAACATTAGCATTAGAAGATGGTTATATTTCAAATTATTTTGTGTTTCATTTGAATTTCTATACCGTAATTTGTCATAGTTTTAGCTTAACCTTTGAATTTCAAGCTTATCATGTTATTAATGCATGTGGTTTTACCGAAATGGAATATGGTTTACCCAATTAAAAATGGTTTTATAGAACTGCACAAGAAAATTTTCTGTACGGCATATCCTATTCTCAAATCCTAGATCTGCCACTGACTATTTGTTACACTGCCTCAGAGTTACAGCAGGCCACAAGGTTCCAAAAGAGGAGGCACAGGGAGAAGACGTGGCAGCAAGTCATCATAGACGTTCGCAAGTGGAACAGCCTGCAAGAGCCACCAAGAAGGCTCGCAGGCAGAAGGGGACATCCTACTACAAAATGGTTTTGAACACCCTCATGGAGAAACAGGAGCTTCTCCCAGAAAAGGAGGCCTTTGCCAAGGAAGCTGCTGCCACTGCATCCAAGCTGCTGTACCGCAGGTGCTGGTCGAATGCACCATATACGTCCGCAATGTCTACGGCTGTGAAGGAGGAATCTAATGACGAGCTGAATGATTCTTAGTGGTAGATGCATTATATTATTTTCCTATTATTATTTCAAAGCAAGGATTTATTAGCTAGTGCAAACCATTTGCATTAGCACTGTTTTCTTTCTCCTATGTTAGGATTATTACTTAATGTTTTTTTATTTTTGAAAATTGAATATATATCTTAAAAGCAAAGCAAGGACTTAGTTCAACATATATATTTTATCTTCTTTTTTTCTGGAAATACATATATGTTGATGCTCTGAGGCAAAAGGTAACTAGGACGTTAGGCGCGCTCCGCTGCCCCTGTTTTGGCCTCGCGCTAATGGTAGGAAGCTGAAGTTAGCAGACTGTTTGAATGCACATGCAAGACCGAGTAACCATGTGACTACATATGTGATATAAGACTAAATCATTTATGCTTTACAACACCATTACGAATAACTATTTTATACTTACATAGTTCAGCGATATAATACAGGGGATGTATAAAAGAGTAGAAAGGGAAATTTTGCACTGCAGAACACTAAATCAAACATATATAAAGTACAGAGATATTAGTTCACTATTAAATTTAGGTCAGGATTACAGGAAATGTGTTTCGTGGACTGAGAGTGTAGGAAAAAGTTCATATAAGAACATGTCTATTCTTCAATCTTCATCAACAACATATTAGGCCATCATCTCTAGCTGCCATTTCACAGTGAATTCTATCCTCTCATATGCAAAATTGAGAATCTTCTTTATGAGGCTAGTCTGCAGAAACATCATTCATTATTCAGTTAAACAAAAGGGTTAGCATTGTAAGAATGGTTTCATAAAAGATAAAGGATGAGTCGATGATAACTCTAGACTGGTCAGGGCATGCCAAACTGACCACCTCTCAAAGGTTGGCGTGCACAAGTCAACCACTAATTAACAAAATAAAAAACAGAAGCACTCTAATAGGATGATCTAATGTTGTTCGATTGAATCACATCTAAGGAATTCCTAAAATGAATATTGTACAGCTAGTCAATTCCTGGCTCATCGTAATGAGGAACAAAGTCGGAAGTACCAGCATTATACAATTAATGAATGAGAAAGCAAACTGCTATTTGTCTTTTAATTTCTTTTATATCAGTTGTAAAGAAAAGCGCATGCAATGCCTTGTATGCCCAAAAATTGCATGGTAGATACCCCTTCTGTTCTACACCAGCTAGATCCATGAGAGAACTCACTGTAACTAATTCTACACCAGCTAAATGCATGGTATCATAAGGTGTTATAAGAAAACTAAGGGGGTGTTTGGTTGCCCCTCCTAAATTTTAGTCACTGTCCCATCGGATGTTTGGACATATGCATGGAGTATTAAATATAGATTAATTACGAAACTAATTACATAGTTTATGACTAATTTACGAGACGAATCTTTTGAGCCTAATTAATCCATGATTTGACAATGTTTTGCTACAGTAAACATATGCTAATGACGGATTAATTAGGCTTAAAAAATTCGTCTCGTGGAGTACTGACGGATTATGTAATTTATTTTTTTATTAGTATCCGAACACCCCATGTAACATCCTCCCGACACACCTCCTAAATTTTAGTAGCCGGATCCAAACACCCCCTAAATATGTTCAGAACAGCAGGTAAATATAAAGTGCAGGTAAATGTACCATAGGAAGGCATGATGATGACTATGTGTTTGGCTTGGCAGCAATATTCGGCCTGTTCGCTGGTTGGTTTTTAAGCTGATAAGTCCGGCTGGTGCTGGTTTGTTGTGAGAGGAAAACACTGTTGGCTGACTGATAAATACTAGCTGAAACCAACAAGTGAACATGCTGATTGTAGGTTGATGCCATTTGAGGCCATATCCTTCCTTGGAGAAAATAATATAAATGTGGTCCAACAGCATCCATGCTTGCCCCTTTGCTAGTTAAATGAAGAAGAAAAAGATGAGCTGAATAGAGAGTCTCTTATCTATATTAAGCATATTGTAGTTAGATGTTGAAGACTTTGCTAATACACAACTGTAGAAGTTATCTCAAAACCGCTAAAGCCTCATAGTTCTAAAAAGTTTAGCGCTGAGGGAGAGAGAGAGAGCATGTCAATGCCAATGGAAAATGAATCGTAAGTAGTACAGATGTACCTTAGCAAATCTACATCGAATACAGATAGCCGGTATTGCAAATCAAGAAAGGTGTGACAATGCTGAAAAAAAGCAAATGTCTTGGTTTTACTAAAATAATAATTAACCTCAGATAAACCAAGAACAAAACCATGAAAAATGGCAACTTATGCTAACTATTGAAGAAACGCATGATTGACAACTACAACATATACAGTAAGAAAATGCTATTACTTTGTTGTGCGTCGAAGACCACCTGTCCCACCCATACATAGCGGTACCACAGTCTGGATCTTAGACATATGCTTTGGCGTGCGACAGACGAGAGAATTTTTTTACAACGCGCAAATATGCGTATGTGGAGATAGGGAGTCGAACTCCCGACCTGGAGCTTCCCACAACCGGGAGCTACCAACGCTATGAGCTCGTCCGCGATACTCCTCCGCATGGCCCCGCTGCCATCCTCACTCCTCCGCGCGTGCCTCGTCTGCACCTGCTGGCACCGCCTCGTCACGGACCCAGCTTCTTCTGCCGCTTCCGCGCCCATCACTGGAATGAGGAGGTAAATCGGCCATCTAGCTGCCAATTACCTTTCCTCGTCTCTGCAAACTATATTTTTCAGGCACCTGATTTGGCGGCAAACTCTTGCAAATTTGATTTTTGCCTTCCCACAATCACACTTATCTCTATTGGATAGGGTTTATGGGTTTTCTCGATCTGCGTCAGAAGATCTTCTTCTTAAACATAATTCCCGAGGGTTGTCATACCCACGTATCGAGTTTTTGTTTAGAACGTGATGTGATGTCATGTCAGACTACACCGCCTTGAAAACCACCAAAGAAGAAAACTATCATATTTTCTAGTTTTTTTAGCACTATCCCTCCCAATTTATTCATGGTTCACAGGAAAGGAGATACAAAACGCCAGGCGGCGCATGAAGAAACCATACATGCCTCCCTATTGACCGAGACACACAACTCCTCGCCACCATATGGGCGTCAATATTTGAGCGGCGTCCCTCATGTACAATATCCACCGAGTTGAAGGTCTCCGTCCTCGCATTTATTTCTCGAATTATCTGGCCATAAGACCCCATGCCATCTCCTTTGATGTTTTTAACCACGTTCGCACAGTCAGTCGCCATTCTGAATTTTTGTAGCCCAAGGTCAGTCGCAAGCGCCAACCCTTCACGGCAGGCCAGAGCTTCCATTTGTTCCAGATCCAATATTTCTGTCGTCACGACAGCTGAGGCTCCTATAAGAGGCCGTTCTCATCCCTGGCTACCGCAGCAATGGCTCCCGTCGTCGAAGCCTTCGAGAGGGCTGCATCAAAATTAATCTTCATGCTTCCTGTTGGTGGAGGAATCCAGCGAGGTGCAGGCTTCTGCTGCTGCCCACTCCTTTGTGTCTCTAGTTTACTACTACTTGCCATGGTCAAGTCCGACAAGAATCTCTCAATGAAGTAATGGGTTGATAGAGGGATCTGAAAAGATTGATCATATATTGCCTTACGTCTTGCGTACCAGATTGCCCATAAGGTGACTGCGACTCTGACCATATCTTCATGAGATAATGTATCAATCAACGTTGGTAGCCAAACCCGAGCTTCTTGTGGCTGAGTTGAGTTCAGGAATTCGACTAGACCTTCCTTCTCCAGTACCCATACGCACTTTGACATGTTGCAATCCTAGAGCGTGCCACCACTACCGGACAGAGCATCTTTGCCGAGGGTCTGAGGATTTGCCGAGGAAAAATGCTCGGGCACTCGGCAAAGAGTCTGACCCTCGGCAAAGAACAGCCCTCGGCAAAGACTCTTTGCCGAGGGCCAGACCCTCGGCAAAGACAAGCACACGGCAACAATAATTATTTGCCCTCGGCAAAGGGTCGGTCCTCGGTAACACCGCCTGACACGACGTACATCCCCTGCCGTCAATCTTTGCCGAGGGCATCACCGTTAGGCCCTCGGTAAAGACTTTTTAACCGTTTTTGAAAATTTTCTTTTAAAAAATTCTTTGCCGAGTGCCCCTAGACCAGCACTCGGCAAAGACAGCCTTTGCCGAGTGCCAAGCTGGCACTCGGCAAATTTTTAATTTTTTTTTGTTTTTTTGACCCCAAATTTTTTGTTGGGCCCGCCTACATTGTTTACAACTTCATGTTCAAATTTGGTGCTTTTTCTAGTTTTTTTGTTATATTTGGTTGATTAATTTGATTATGTTGAATTTTTATATATAATTCAAATTTGAACTGCAAGTGCATGGAATATTGTAATCTAGTGCTTCGAAAAATGTTATTCATGGTATTTGGTGTATGTTGAGTCTCTATCCACGAACTCGCATCAAATTTCGCGCATCTTCTTCACGTAACATGACGAGCCACTTGCCGGAAAAGTGTTTTAAAATTATATAAAGTCCATACGAAGTCCAAAAATCACGAAACTTGTCGAGGTGTCATGTTATCGCATGTGTAGGCTGTGGTAAAAAATTGAGAATGTTTCGAGCAAGTTGCGACGTCAGATGCATAAAACCCAGACATCTCCCACCCACCCCCGTGTCGCCGCGCCGCCGCTGCCGACCCCGCCGTCGTCCCCCCGGCGAGGTCCTGCCGGGCCCGCCCCGACGCCCCCGCCCCCGTCCCGCGCCCCCCGCCCCCGTCCCGGCGGCGCTCCCGCCCAGCCCCGGCGGCCCCGCGCCCGCGCCCGCGCCCTGGGTCCCCGGCCACCGTCCCGAGCTCGCCGGCGCCCCGGGCTCCGAGCTCCCCGGGGACAGCGACCCGGCCGGCCCCGAGCTCCCCCGCCGGCCCCGAGCTCCACCGGCCTCGCCGTGCCCTGCGGCCGGCCAGCAGAGGGAGAAGGAGAGGAGCAAGAGGAAGAAAGAGAAGGGGAGGAGGAAGTGGAAGAAAGAGAAGGGGGAGGAGGAAGAAAAGGAAGGTGCCGACCCGACCGCCCGTCGATCCTCACGCCGTTCCGACCGCCCGTTGTCCTCGCGCTGCTGCGGTCATCTCTGCCGTCATCGCCGGCCCTCGCTCTTGCCGTTCTTGCCGCCAAGGTAAGCCCTACCCTTGTAGTGTTAGTAGTAGTAGTAGTTAGTAGTGTTAGTAGTAGTTAGTTGTAGTGTTAGTAGTAGTAGTTAGTAGTGTTAGTTGTAGTGTTAGTTGTAGTAGTTAGTAGTGTTAGTTGTAGGGTTAGTAGTAGTAGTAGTTAGTAAATAGTAGTAATTAGTAAGTAGTAGTGGTTGTTAGTAGTAGTTAGTAGTGTTAGTTGTAGGCTTAGTAGTAGTAGTAGTTAGTAAATAGTAGTAGTTAGTAAGTAGTAGTGGTTAGTAGTTAAGTAGTTGTTAGTAGTAGTGTTAGTAGTAGTTGTAGGGTTAGTAGTAATTGTTGTTGTACTACTTCAAAACTTTCATCTGCATGGAAAGAGAACTAAAGTACATGGCTCCTCTTGATATATTGGTGGTTGTTGGCCTTCGTGCCCATGTTTGGTATATATGTGGTTGTTGGCCTTTGTGCCATGTTTTTTGCAGGTTTTGGGAACCTCCCCGTGCAGGGGAGGTGCTGCCGAAATTTTGAGTCGACACTAACCATTTTTGCCCTTTTTTGCAGGAGGACCTGTGGGAGGGACTCGGCGACCCCGATCGTCTTCGTCGGCGCTGCGGGTCTTCCTGCACCGCGTCGACTCGCCACTGCACCGACTCTCCACCGCCCCGCTACCCTGACCTCACCGACACCCTAGGTATAACCCCTCTATCCGTATGTAGTCTTTGGTCGCGTAACCTAGTTAGGTGTCTCCCGTCCGAAAGAGATACGGTTGGAGGTATACAGATCTTTGTATATCTACGACCGTATCTGTTTCGGATCATCCACGTTTTTTGGACAGCCCACGGATGCGTAGATGGGTTAGTTTCCATGGTCTGCTCCGGTCCGAGATGGTGTTTTGGCATCACCCCCTGTTGTTCTCTAGATACACACTGTCGGTGTGTTAGACCAACGAGCCCTCAACCAACTAGTAAAAACGTGCTGCGTGCTCCTAATCCTGGATGGTGATGCAAAGAGACACAAGGTTTATACTGGTTCGGGCAATGGGCACCCTACATCCAGTTTAAGAGATCGATCTTGTATTCCTCGCACCGAAATGCTCGTAGTAGGGGATTACAAGCAGGGCGAGAGAGGGAGCTAGTCCCAGGTCTCTGCGTGGAGCGGCATGGATCGCTTGGGATGTTGATCTCAGGCGGCGAGGAAGTGTGCGTGTTATAGAAAGTCAAGTGTGTGTTCGTCTACCTCGTGAGTTCGTCTGCCCCCACCTGAAACGGCCCAAATCCCTCCCTTTTATAGTTGAAGGGGGGACAGGGGTGATACATGTGTTAGCTATGCGGTCGTGCGAACAGAGGTGGCATGTCCGTGCCCTGTAGCCTAGTACTGTGGCAGTATGGTTGATGGAGTGGTCCTGCCCTTGAAGTGCTGGAGCAATGCGCCGGTCACATCCAAACTTTGTGCGATGTGGGAGCTCCAGTGATGGCTGGACGCATGGCCTGGCAAGCGACGTGCTAGTTGCTGTGCATTGACTGCATGAAGAGCCGAGGCCCAGTTGGTGCTGAGGCCAAGCCGTCGTAGGGGGCTCGGCAGGCATGAATCCCGAGGTTGCCGAGACCTTGGAGTAGACTGTCGAGGTGTGGCGGGAGCAGTTGGTTTAGTACACTGATTCCGAGGCTATAGTAACCTAGACTTGACTCTGCACGCCGCGTTGTTTCTGGAGCAGGGGTTAGGTCACACAGTGTAGTACAGGTGTTGATCGTGGGCATAGTACTGAGCACAGTGGTCGGTAACCCCTGTCCAGTCCTAGACGGCGTGGCGTCGATGTGACCGGTGTCTAGTCGGCCATGCCGCTGTGTCGAACCGTCGTTCGGCTGATATCGCGGGAGCGGTCGAACGCACCGGTCTAATGTGACGTCTTGTCCGAGAAGCTGGTCGAGGCAGAGGTGATGGGTTTGTTTTGGTGAGCCGGCCTTGAGTGAGGCGGAGAGTCGGCATCTCATTCGAGGCTATACGCGTGGGGCCTCAGGCGAGACGGAGAATTGGTTCCTCGGCCGAGGCCCTTCGTGCGAGGCCTCGAGCGAGATGGAAAACTAGTTCCTCGGCCGAGGCCCTTCGCGTGAGGCCTCGAGTGAGACAAAAAAACTGGTTCCTCGGCCGAGGCCCTTCGCGTGAGGCCTTGAGCGAGACAGAAAACTGGTTCCTCGGCCGAGGCCCTTCGCGTGAGGCCTCGAGCGAGACGGAAAGTAGGTGGCTTCAGACACGGTCGGGGTTTGGCCAATAGTTGTCCCTCGGCTTTGACTTTGACAGGGTCTAAGCGATTTTTTTGATTGTTGCTTTGGGGACCCCTTCTCGTGGTACCCGACAGTAGCCCCCAAGCCTTAGGGAGAGTGTAGGAGCTCTCTTTGAGGTTTTGTCGAGACTCGGCTCGCAACAGCTCCTGGTGGGATGGTGTTTCGTACTCGAGGCCTCGGTGGGTGCACGCGAGCGCACCCTCCAGGTGTAGCCCCCAAGGCCCTAGAGGAGTGGATTTATTCCTCCAGGGGCTTTTCTTGCGTTGTGAGAGGGGTTTTATTGCGTTTGCCGAGCCCATGAGTGCGAGTTCGGGTCGCTGAGCCTCGGTAAGGTTGCAGGAAGAGCCCCCTAGCCTCTACGCGGAGCGAGAGGGCTGTCAGAGGTTCTCCTGGCTTTTTGTGTGGCCCTCACGCATCCTTTTTGTTCGAAAGGAGGGGTGGAGGGTGCCATGCTACCCTCGGTGGGCACGAGCAGTGACACCCCAGTGAGCTGTTATTGGGTAAGTCCGAGTGGAGGCCCGAGCCCCGTTCACTAGGGGTCAGCTAGTGTTCCAGAGACGCACTCCAAGAGTACCAAAGGGTTTCTCTAGTGGGTGCTGAGGCCGTTTGATGGGCCCCGGTGGCTCGGTGCCTCCCTACGGTGGGATCCCATTCGGAGACCTCCCTACCGGTCTCGGACATGACTTAGGGCATCCCGAGCGGATGTTTGCTCGGGCCTAGGCCATGCGTGGGCTCGCCCCTAGTCGTCCCTAACTCTGCTGCCCTAGGGCGGCTGTTGAAACCCTCGAGGGCCTAGCCTTTGAACCCCGGGACCGTAACGGGCTCGATGCCCTTTATCGTGCTTTTCCGAGTCTTCATGTATGAGCTTGGTTTGCTTGTCTTCGTCTTAGGTGCAGGAGGAGCCCCCGAGCCTCCGCGCGGAGCGAGAGGGCGGTCAGGAGTTCTCCTGGCTTTTTGTGCGACCCTCGCGTATCCTTTTCGTTCGGACGAAGGGGTTGTTTGCTGAGCCCCCTCTAGTGCAAGCCTAGGTCGCTAGGTCTCAGTAAAGTTGCAAGAAGAGCCTCTGAGCCTCTGCACGAAGCGAGAGGGTGATCAGGAGTTCCCTTGGCTTTTTGGGCGCCCCTCGTGCATGAGGGTTTGTTTGCCGAGCCCCCCTCGGGTGTGAGCCTAGGTCGCGGGGTCTTGGCATATTTGCAGGAAGAGCCCCTTAGCCTCTACATGGAGCGAGAGGGTCGTCAGGGGTTTCCCTGGCTTTTTGTATGACCCTCGTGTAACTTTTTCGTTCGGAAGGAGGGGTTGTTTTGCCGAGCCCCCTTGAGTGCGAGCCTGGGTCGTTGGGTCTTGGCAAAGTTGTAGGAAGAGCCCCCGAGCCTCTGCACGGAGCGAGAGGGCGATTAGGGGTTCCCCTAGCTTTTCATACAACCCTTATGCTTCCTTTTTGTTCAGAAGGAGGGGTGGAATATGCCAGGCTACCCTCGATGGGCGCGAGCGGTGGCACTTCCGGTGAGCTGTTATCGGGTAAGTTCGAGTGGAGGCCCAAGCCCCATTCGCTAGGGGTTGGCTAGCGGTCTAGAGATGCACTCCAAGAGTACCAGAGGGTTTCTCTAGTGGGTGCCAGGGTTGTTCATTGGGCCCCAAGGGCTCGGTGCCTCCCTACGGTGGGATCCCATTCGAAGACCTCCCTGCCGGTCTCGGACACAACTTAGGGCGTCCCAAGCGTTTCGCTTGCTTGGGTCTCGGCCCCGTATGGACTCGCCCATAGTCGTCCCTAACTCTGTAGCCCTAGAGCGGCTATTGAAACCCTCGGGGGCCTAGCCTTCGAACCCCTAGACCGTAGTGGGCTCGGCGCCCAGTTCCTTCATCTGAAAGGAATCGGGTGGGGGATATTCTCTCCCCCCATCGGTTCGACAATAGCAGGCATGCCTTTTGAGGCAATTTTCTTGGGGAGGCGGAATGGCGCCTGCTGCTACCATGGTCGGACACAATGTTGTGTCAGCGGAGGGAACATAACTGTTCACGCGATTAATGAGGGAAAGGTGGGTACGTGGGTAGTAAAATTGGATCTGGATTAACTGTGCCAGATCTAGGGGAAACTTTCCCGATTTTGTTGCCCGCCCATTTCACCTCTTTCCTGCATAAATACTCAACGAGCTTCGCCCCTTCCCTCCTTACCTTGCCTACATTTGCCCTTGTCGCCCTTGAGCCGTTGCTAGAACAGAGAGCGCTGAGGAGAAGGAGAGAGAGAGGCAAGGTAGAGAGAGTGAGGGAGGTTCACCGTCGTAGTCATATTCTCCATCGCACCCATGGCCAGCGCCGTTGTCGTTGAGGTGGACTCTTGGGATTAGTCCAACGTCATCGTGGAGACGCTTCAGTTGCTCGTCGACGGCAGACTTCTTCGCCTGGTTACCGACCCCAATAGGCCGTAGTGGATCGCTCTGTCGGGCGAGCTGGAGCCGAGGCCACACAATGGCTACATCATGAGCTTTGTGTCCTTTCATGATCGTGGCCTCGGCTTGCCGGTGGATCGATTCATGCGGGCGCTCCTGCACTACTACGGCGTGGAGCTCCACAACTTCAACCCTAACTCCATCGCGCAGGCGGCCATCTTCGTCACCGTCTACGAGGGGTACCTAGGGATTGCTCTCCATTGGGAGTTGTGGCTCCACCTCTTCCGGGTGGGGCACACCACCAAGCCGACAGGCACGACGGGCGCGAGGAGGGCGGTGAGGGCCAGTGGCTGCACTCTCCAAGTGCGCCAAGATCGGTAGCACCTTTACATCCCAGCCTAGCTCGCCTCGACCAATCGCCACTGGTACACCAGCTAGTTCTACCTCTACAACAATGACGGCAGGCTTCCCCCTACACCGGGTGGATCATGGAGAGCTGTCTGAAGAAGTGGAGGTATGGCATCTCAAAGGAGGATCAGTCCAAGCTGTAGCCGCTCTTGGAGGGACTGGAGAGGCTGCGTGGCCATGGCCTCACGGCGGCTGTGGTCGTGGTGACTTTCCACCACCGGAGGGTGCTACCGCTGATGGCTCAGTGACAACGCCTGTTCAAGATGAGGCCGGATGAGCTGATCGAGGGCATCCGAATGTCCGCCTTCGCCCTCTCCGACGAGGAGATTCTTCGTCGGGTGAGGGAGATGATGGATGGGAAGCTGAGGGGCAGTGGTCTGGCCCCTATCACGATGCGCCCATCACGGGGGTCCTTTTCTTTGGTAAGTCACACGCTGCTGTAGCCCTTGAGGCCTCCTTGTTCCTTACCGTTTTCTGGTCCTTTATCTGCATTCGTCGTTCCTACAAGGCATAGGGGACATGCGAGCCTCCCCGCAGCCCATTCGCAAGGACGCAGCGCGGCGGGCGGTGAACCGGGCGCATGCTGAGGCTCAGAAGAGGCGGAAGGACGCTAAGAAGGCTAAGTGTATAAGGAAAATCCTCACGCGAGGGACTGGAGAAGCGCCATCGACAGCAAAGGCAGGATGGTCTCCCGTTGGAGGCGTCTCCATCGCTGTCACTATCGACGAACGCTTCGGATGGAGATGACGAGGGCAAGGTGGGGCGGGATCCCCTGGACCATCTCCCTGACATCGGGGAGATGGTGCCCGTGGTGTCAGCAAGCAGCCCGGCACTCCTAGGAGGAGGAGGGGGAGATACCTCGGGGCCGGTGATCGCCCGCCCTAGGGCCGAGGCCGACACGCCCGAGGCATGGGCGTTGGGAAAGCGCATCGTCAGCCCGGTGGGCTCGACGGCAGCAATGGAGCAGGTGGCGGTGGGGGCGATGCATCTGCCCCCACAGAGGACCGAGGGGGCACCGGGGTTCGTACAGGATCGGCCGACGTCGGTGGATACAGAGGCCATGCCTCTGCCATCGCCACCGCCTTCATAGAGGAGGGTCGTTGTGCCAAAGCGGTTGCAGCCCCGCTCGAGGTAAGCGTATTTTCAGCAGAGTTGCAGCATTTTTCGTTCATTCTTTGGTCTCATGCTGACCCCATAAGTATCTCTTCTTTAGCTGGAAGCATCCTACGGAGGTGCCCACCTTGGCGCCACTTAAGGCACTCAAGGTGAGCCCCAGCTCCATCGTCCACTGGGTGGTGGAGGCGTAAGCTGCCATACAACGTGGCGCGGCATCAGCGAGGGCTGACCCGAAGGAGCCGGTCACCCAAGAAGGGATTGTCGAGGCGACCCCCCACCGATTGGGGAGGGAGCGCCTCCGCCCCGCGAGGCCAAGGCTCGTGAGTCAGATGGGGCCGAGGCGCCCTTAGTTGCCGAGGCCACTGAGGTCGAGGCCCCCCAGGCCTATGAGGCCGAGGCAATGGAGGCTAGGGCGCCCAGGACTGCTGAGGCCGCAGCGGCAGGGGCCGAAGCCCCTGGGACCACCGAGGTCGACATGATCACGGCGAAGCCATCAGCCTAGGAAATGGAGATGAAGGTGGCAGAGGCCTCGGTGGCGCCCCTGATCCAAGGCCTTCCGCTGTTGTGAGAGAGCGCCCGAGAGGCAGAGGTCCATTCGATCTCCTCCGACGATACTTCTCGAGCGCAGGAGGTGGTCGACGCCAAGGTGGCCGGCACCGTGGAACAGTCGGCTCTGACCCCAGGCAAGGGAAGCTCAGCCCTCGTGCGGGTACGACCCGAGCCCCACAGGTGGGATCACCCGTGTGTCCTGTGGCAGAGCTAGGGCGACCCTGAGGGGGAGCCTCTGTTCGCCCTCGAGGACACGGCCAAGGGCGGGCGCTGGGACACCTTCAAGCAATACCACCAGCTGGTAGAGCGGTCACTACGGACGACGCTGTCCGTGGTGGCCGACAATCTACCCGGGGTCACCCAGGTTCGCGCCTTCTTTTCTCATTTGGTGTCATCTTTTTCTGAGTTTTCTTGTAGTGAATGAACCCTATTCTGCTTGCCCAGGAGCTCGAGACCCAGTCTCTTGGGAAGTCAGTCTTTCTCCAGTGGGAGAGGGATGTCTGGGACCAGCTCCAATGGTAGAAGGACCTACTCGCTTGTGCCAATGAGCTTCTATCAGCGCAGAGCGCGGAGGTGGAGGACCTCTACCTATGCGGTACCAATATGGAGGCTATGGCGGCGGTGGCCTAGGAGCAGGTCACCCCCTTGGTGGCGCGGGTCAAGGAGTTGGAGGAGGAGCTGACCCGCGTGGCCAGGGAGTGGGATGCCTTTAGGTCCTAGGCTGGAGAAGCCACGGCCTCTGTCAAGGCCCTTGCTGGACAGCTAGGGATAGAGCAGGGTGCGCACCATCTGACAAAAGGTGCCTTGGATGAGGACCTCAAGGCAGCTGAGGCTTTCCGAACCGAGGCTGTGGTCTGGAGGGGAAAGGCCGAGGGTGAGTCTTATTCCCCTTGTTTTATTTATTTTTCTTGTGTTTGGCCCCTAACTCCTTGGTGTGATACAGAGTTGGAGGGAGAGGCTTCTAGGGCGGTCGAGGCTTCCTGGGTTGAGGTCCAGCGCCTAAAGGAGAAGGCCGAGGCTTCTTGAGTCAAGGCCCAGCGCTGGAAGGAGAAAGCTGAGGCCTCCCGGGTCGAGGCCTGACGCTAGAAGGAGAAGGCCGAGGGTGAGTCCCGTAGGCTTCCGCCCCTATTTGGCTTGTTTTCCTTTGTGCTCAACCCCATTCTGTTGCTTTTGGCACAGAGCTAGAGGAGGAGGTCACCTGGGCAGCCGAGGCCTCCGTCGTAGTGCAGGCGGTGCTTGAGGCCGAGATCAGGGAGCACGATGCGCTGAAGAGTGCCACCCGTACCGCCTATGAGGCCCTGGAGGTCGAGGGGGTCCAGTCAGGAAGCTCCCTCGAGAGCCGCCTGATTGCGTTGAGCGGCCAAGTGCGCGAGCGACTTCGAGGGGCGCTGCACACGGGCGTTAAGCGCGCCCTGGCCATCATCGCCTTGCACTACATCGGCATCGACCTCAAGGCTATCAGCGATGGCTACGTCCAGCCTGATGATGATGGGGAGGCGGACGAGGAGGTTGCGAAGCTGATAGAGGCAGCGGAGGACCCTGGCATAGTGTTGGCCAAGCTGTTCGAAGAGGAGGTGGTCCCTCCTACGCCGTCCGCCAATGCTGGAGACCCTAAGGCTTGACCTACGCCCAAGAGGCCGTCTAATTAGATTAGGGATTATGTTACCCTATCATAACGCTAATGGCCATCGAGGCCTTTTTAAAGTAATCGTGCGTCTATGCTTTTTTAATCATTTTTCCTTGTATTTTTGAGCCTCTGCCCTCTGTCCTGTTTCTGAGCATATCACTTGCAAAGGACTTCCTCAGAGCATAAGCTATCCCTGGGGCGAAAAGATGGTGAGGGAGTGCCATAGCCTAGAGGTGTAAGCTGTCTCACGACTCAGCCAGCCCTCTGGCCCTGAGATAGACTTTCGGTTCTTAGGTCTTTTACAATTGACTTGTCAGAGCGTAATAGAGAGTTTGGCGTAGGAATTTTTTTTGAAAAACGATTAAAAAATGGTGCGTGGGACTTAGGGGGGGAGTTCCCCCTTCTAGCCCCTGAGGGAGGCTCGGTTCTGCAAAGGCAGAGCTGAGTCTCTCTTATGGTGTTATCATAATGTCGAGGCCCACGATGGGCTCGGTGGGTTTCTCGAAAAAAAAATAGAACAATTAAAGAACCTTCTTAATTGTATTTCTAGAAACAATGTACACAATGCTTGGGAATTTAAGGGTAAAAGCGATGTAGTTGTTCTATGTTCCAAGCGTTGGTGAGGATTTCGCCCTTCTTGTTGGCTAGCTTGTAGGTCCCGGGCTTCAACACTTGGGCAATGATGTACGGCCCTTCCCATGGTGGGGTCAGCTTATGGAGGCCCTTGTTGCTCTGCCTCAGTCTCAGCACTAGGTCGCCCACCTTCAGGTCTTAGCCTCGAATGCGCCGGGCTTGATAGTGTCATAGAGCTTGCTGGTATTTGGCCGAATGTAGCAGCGCAACATCTCGGGCTTCCTCTAGTTGGTTGAGGGCGTCCTCGCGGGTAGTGCGGTTGCTCTGCTCATTATAGGCCCAAAGCCTCGGGGAACCGTACTCCAAGTTAGTGGGGAGGATGGCCTCGGCCCCATAGACTAGGAAGAATGGTGTAAACCCCGTGGCTCGGCTCGGGGTATTCCTTAGGCTCCAGATGACTGACGAGAGTTCGGCAAGCCATTTCTTGCCAAACTTCTTCAACCGGTTGTATATTCTTGGCTTGAGACCTTGTAGGATCATGCCGTTGGCACATTTTACTTGGCCATTTGTCCTAGGGTGTCCTATGGCCGACCAAGCCACATGGATGTGGTGGTCATCGCAGAACGTCAGGAATTTTTTGCTAGTGAATTCTGTCCCATTTTCGGTGATGATGGTGTTCGGAACCCCGAACATGTGGATGATGTCAGTGAAGAACAACACCGCTTGCTCGGACTTGATTCGATTGATCAGATGAGCCTTGATCCACTTGGAGAACTTATCAATTGCTACCAGCAGATGGGTGTAGCCCCCGGGGGCCTTCTGCAGAGGCCCAACCATGTCGAGCCCCCACACAGTGAACGGCCATGTGATAGGGATGGTTTGGAGGGCTTGGGCTAGGAGGTGCATCTATCATGCGTAGTACTGACACCCCTCGTAGGAGCGTACGAGCTTGGTGGTGTCAGCCACCACTGTTGGCCAGTAGAACCCTTGGCGGAAGGCGTTTCCAACAAGCGTCCGAGGTGCCGCATGGTGCCCGTAGGCTCCTGCGTGCAAGTCCCAAAGTAGGGCTCGACCTACCTCAGTAGTGATGCATCGTTGGAGGACGCCAGATGGGCTCTGCCTATATAATTCACCACCGCTAAGGACGTAAGTCTTGGCTCACCGAGCAAACCATCGGGCTTTGGTCCTGTTAGCGGGAAGCTCTCCTCGGGCAAGGCAATCAAGGAACGGGACTCGCCAATCCATGCCCTGGTTGGTCTTGGGAGACCCCGTGTTGACTTCCATGACCTTGGGCTCGGCCAAAGGAGTCTCAGCGACAGAGGGGGGCCTAAGCCCTGCGGGGGGCTCGACCACTAGGCCCTCTTCCGCTGTTAAGGCGCAGTCGATGGAAGGTTTGTGGAGATCTTTGGCGAAGATGTTCGGGGGGGACCGGGGCCCACGCCGATGCCATCTTTGCCAGTTCATCCATGGCCTCATTGATTTTGCGCACGATGTGGTTGAGTTCAAGACCATCGAACTTATCTTCGAGGTGATGTACCAGCTTGCAGTATGCCTCCATCTTAGGGTCATGGCAGTTTGACTCCTTCATCACTGGTGAAGCGGGGCACGGTGGCCTGCCCCCTCGTCCTCATCGCCCATGCTCGGCATCCCGAGTCCGACATGGAAGCACTCACGAGTGGGATCGTAAGTGCCTTCGTCATCGGAGTTGGAGTAGCCAAAGCAGTAGTCGCTCACGGCCAAGAAGCGGAGCATGGCTTTAGGGTCGCAAAGTCTAGAGAAGTCCGCTCTGGCCCATGCCTCGTCCTCCTCCGAGGAGTCAGCATGGGAGTGAGTCGAAGTCATGATGCCGAAGTCAAGGGTGAAGCGTTGGTAGCATCTTGAGGGCTCTGCGTGAGCAGAAGTGTAGGCGAACACACAGGTGGCGGCGGCATTCCTCAACCCAAAGGGGTACGAGGATGGTGCCATCGCCAGGCTTTGCTCCGCCGAAGTCGACTCCTCAGGAGGTGGCAGGACAGAGCTTAACGATGGGGCATCACCGCGCACTACCGGCATCCTTCCCATGCCCAAGCTCAGGCTAGACAGGTCCCCAACCAGGGACCCTATGCCAACAGCTGGGTATGGGATACCGGCGGAGTGAGGTGCGTCGCCCTAAGTTTTTGTAGTGTTAGGGTGGCCCCGCTCGCATCGTGCTTGGCGAGCACGATGAGAGCAACCGCCCGGGTGCCGTCTGTGCCTAGGCTGCTGATGTGTGACATCGTTGTCGGTCGGTGGGGCCCGGGGTGTGAGGAGCACCATATCGTACTCACATCCTAGAGACATGAACTCTAGCATCCCGAACCAAATCACCGTGCCGAGACACTGTGGTCATACGGGATCTGCCATCCAAAACTTGTTAGCGAGATGAAGCTGACACACAGCGACCCCTACCTAGCGCGCCAACTGTTAGTGTTTTGGACTGGTGGGCCCTCAACCAACTAGTAAAAACGTGCTACATGCTCCTAATCCCGGATGGTGATGCAAAGAGACACAAGGTTTATACTGGTTCAGGCAATGGGCACCCTATATCTAGTCTGAGAGATCGATCTTGTATTCCTCGCACCAAAATGCTCATAATAGGGGATTACAAGCAGGGCGAGAGAGGGAGCTAGTCCTAGGTCTCTGCGTGGAGCGGCATGGATCGCTTGGGATGTTGATCTCAGGCGGCGGGGAAGTGTGCGTGTTACAGAAAGTCGAGTGTGTGTTCGTCTACCTCATGAGTTCGCCCCCCCCCCCACCTGAAATAGCCCAAATCCCTCCCTTTTATAGTTGAAGGGGGGACAGGGGTGATACATGTGTTAGCTATGCGATCGTGCGAACAGAGGCGGCATGTCTGTGCCCTGTAGCCTAGTACTATGGTGGTATGGTTGATGGAGTGGTCCTGCCCTTGAAGTGCTGGAGCAATGCATCGGTCACATCCAAACTTTGTGTGGCATGGGAGCTCCAGTGATGGCTGGACGCAGGGCCTGGCGAGCGACATGCTAGTTGCTGTGCATTGACTGCGTGAAGAGCCAAGGCCTAGTTGGTGCCAAGGCCAAGCCATCATAGGGGGCTCGGCAGGCACAAATCCCGAGGTTGCTGAGACCTTGGAGTAGACTACCGAGGCGTGGCGGGAGCAATTGGTTCAGTACACTAATTCCAAGTCTATAGTAACCTAGACTTGACTCCACATGTCGCGTTGTTTCTAGAGCAGGGGTTAGGTCACACAGCGCAGTACAGTTGCCGGTCATGGGCACAGTACCAAGCATAGTGGTCGGTAACCCCTATCCAGTCCTGGACGGCATGGCGTCGATGTGACCGGTGTCCAATCGGCCATGCCGCTGTGTCGAACCATCATTTGGCTGATATCGTAGGAGCGGTCGAACGCGTCGGTCGAACATGACGTCTTGTCCGAGAAGCTGGTCGAGGCGGAGGTGATGGGTTTGTTTTGCTAAGCTAGCCTTGAGTG
Organism: Miscanthus floridulus; assembly: GCF_019320115.1. Lineage (NCBI taxonomy): Eukaryota > Viridiplantae > Streptophyta > Magnoliopsida > Poales > Poaceae > Miscanthus > Miscanthus floridulus. The sequence goes on from NC_089597.1 coordinate 95,713,858, forward strand.
AGGCGAAGAGTCGGCGTCTTGTCCGAGGCTGTACGCGTGGGGCCTCGGGCGAGACGGAGAATTGGTTCCTCGGCCGAGGCCCTTCGCGCGAGGCCTCGAGCGAGACAGAAAACTGGTTCCTCGGCCGAGGCCCTTCGCGCGAGGCCTTGAGCGAGACAGAAAACTGGTTCCTCAGCCGAGGCCCTTCGCGTGAGGCCTCAAGCAAGATGGAAAGTAGGTGGCTTCGGACACTACCGGGATTTAGCCAATAGTTGTCCCTCGGCTTTGACTTTGATAGAGTCTAAGCGATTTTTTCGATTGTTGCTTAGGGGACCTCTTCTCATGGTACCTGACACACACTCTCCCTTGCAGGACATGCATCAGGAGAACAGTGGGGAGGTGCTGCCAAAATTCTGTCTCGGATAGGGAGCGAAGCATGGAAACTAACCTCATCTACGCATCCGCGGGTGGGATTAGGACCTATCCTCACCTATTAGAGAGTAGGAACACCGCGTAGATGCAATTGATGGTTACATTACTATGTGCTATATATGTGGAAGGATGGAAGACCATCAGTGGATGTACATAGGCCGGAGAAGCAGGAGTGACTTTGACATTGAGTGGGTGAATGGGACAGATGCTTTCTTGGAACATGCATGGAGCTTGGGTGTAGCTAAAGGACATTCTAAACTTTGGTGTCCCTGTAGCAAATGTGACAACAACAGAAGGGTAGACAAGGTGACCATGGGTAAACATCTTGTGTACAATGGTTATACGACTGGCTACCACCGATGGATCCACCATGGTGAAGCAGATCGTATAAGAGCAGAGGTGGTGAGACCACGCCTCGAGGCTTTTGATGATGATGCCAGAGTATGTGGGGGTATTAACCCCTATACCCTTACGGCTAGGCTTGGGCTAGCCTGGATCAGGGGGTCTGGCCCACTAGAAGACAACGAGCAGCCCGGCCAATCTATTCGGAATCCCACGCAAGGAATCAAGGTAGATTTGGAGGTCAAGCAAGATTCTAGTCGGTTAGAATAGGAATCCTTATGCGGCCACCTATGGCAATTGTAACTGGCTAGGATTAGTTTCCAGATCTGTAACCCTGCCCCCTAGACTATATAAGGCGGGCAGGGGACCCCTCTAAAAACATCTCTCATTGACATGCAGCAATACAATTAGATGCAGGACGTAGGTATTACGCCTTTACAGCGGCCGAACCTGGATAAAATCTCGTGTCTGTCTTGCGTCACCATCTTATTTGTAGCTTGTGCATCTGTCTGCCAATAATCTACTACCTTGGGCATACCCCTAGGTAGACTGCCGACCATATTTTGTCGACAGTGGTGTGCTAGGTAGGGGGTATGCGTATTGCTCTCCAGGCAAACAAGATGGTCATCATCCCCGATTCCATGGCCATGCCGAACAGCCTCACGTTCACCATCGGCCAAATCACCTAGACCACTGGCTTTGATGACTTCATCGCTATGACCTCGGAGGAGGCGCAAGTTCAATCTGCATCGACCATTGCTTCACCTGCATCGGCTACGGCTTCAACCATGGTGGATCTGGCTCCGACCACACCAGCATCGTCTTTAGCCACACCGACAACCCATCGTCTGCTTCCTCGCTACAAAGGGAGGCAGATCAACAACACTGACCTGCTCGACTCCATCGATCGGGTCGGCACCAAACTTGCCAAAACCCTATCTCTGGTAAGTTCGATTCAAAGTCAACCCAATAAGTAGGTAACTACTAGCCACAATAGATCTACCTGACCGGCTTGGGCCAGTCATCCTGCACAACTCGGTACGGATCTTGTGGTCACATCTACTCCTAAAGGGCGCTCCGTTCATCACTGGCCAGCCCCCGCGATGGGTCTCTAGCTCTCCGAGTACGAAGCCTCGATGGAGAACCACCAGGCCTAGCCCTACGGCCTACACAACTTTGTCAACATGGTCTAGATTGAGGATTATCAAGAAGGATCAGTCCACACAGTTCAAGAAGGTGGCTCAAGCTCCTCGTTAGGCATCGCATCTAATGCCTCCATCCACACCAAGCTCCAGCATCATGATGATGAAGGCGTTGAATATGATCTAGATATCCCAGACCACGCCCTGGGATTCCCACGATTCCCATCCTTCCCACTAAGGCGAGGAGACTTGATCAATGTTGTTAGTAATGACGAACCACCAGCTGTCGACGAAACAAAACAAGAAAGGCTAACACGTGAAGCACACAATATTGACCGATTTAATCATCGACAAATCGAAGCCGATGTAGAAGAGGAGGCCCGACGCATAAGGGTCCAGCCATGTGACCTTAACAATGCCTTTGACAGGGTGGGGAACAACCAAGTCTTCAGGACTCCAAGCACCAACGTAGCTGTTGCTATGGTGATAATGCAACGACTACCCAATACCCTAGAAACTCAGGTAGTTCATGATGATATACAAGCTTACCTGATGGCTGCTATGGCCCAGACCGCAGAGATTGTAAATCAAGCCCAGGCTCCATCCATCTTAGTCGAATCAAGCCATAGCCGCCAGTACTCAAGTCGCTCATAGCCACCCAACCAACATGGCTCGCGCAACAACAACCCATCAGACAACTGTCAAGGCGGAAACGGTGGCCATGATGGTGGTTGGGACAACAACCGCCATCAGGATGACAACCGCCGCGACTACCAGGACGACAACCACCAAGACAACCATGATAATCATCACGATAACCACGGTCGCAGGGTTAATCAGGGTGGCAACCAGGATCGCCGTGATGGCAATAACGATCTCCGCCATTACCTCAGAGAACGTGATCTATGCGATCACATTAACCAAAGAGCCAACGATCGTGCATCCCACAAAATCTATCGCCATATGGAATATGATACTGCCCACGACCCTCCAGGTTTGAAGCAGTTTACTCCGCACCTTCACCAAGTCATATGGCCCAAGAACTTCAAGCTTGAAAAACTTTAGAAGTACGATGGCAAGGAGAACCCCGAATTATGGGTCATGCTCTACGAAGCCGCGTGCAGATTAGCCATGGCTGATGAGCACGTCATGTCTAACTACTTCCCAGTCGTTGTCGGCCATGCAGGCCACCAATGGTTGGTTAGCTTGCCGGCAAACTACTTTGATTCTTGGAAAGAGCTCAAGCAAGCTTTCATCGACAACTTCATTGCTACTTGCGAGCAACCCGGCAACAAATATGATCTGCAGCGAATTCGAGATCGGAAAGATGAGCCACTACGCGAGTACATCTGGCGTTTCTCGGAGATGCGCGTCAAGGTCCCGTCAATCTTCAACAGCGAGGCAATTGAGGCTTTCATCACTGGTCTTCGCTTCCACGATGCCCTACGGGACAAGCTCCTTCGCAAGAGACCTGAATCAGTCATAGCGCTCCTAGCCACTGCCAAGAAATATGCGGATGCCGATGATGCTAAAAAGATAATCATCGAAGAAGCAGCAAGGGTTCCACACTCCGACCACCCTCCACACTGCGACGACTACCACAGCAACCATGGTCGGAACAACAATTTTGATCGCAGCAACCAGCACAATGACCCCCGTGACCACCGCGACTAGCGTAATCAGCGGCGTAATCGCCGTGACGATTACAGGGGCAAGCGTGCTCGGGAAGACGACGGCAAGGTCAACACCATTAAGAAAGGTGGCAGACGTCACAACTATGAGGAAGACTATGCCAAAGCATTGAAAGGACCTTGCTAGCTACACCCCAAGTCGAACCATACCATGGAGAATTGTCGCGTTCTCAAGTCTATCTACACGCATCAACAGGCTCCGGATACGTCCGACAAGCCTAACGACGCAGGGGAACAGCGCAACAAGGACAACGATGATGAAGATGCAGATCCCCGTCACAAGTACGTCAAGCCAACCAATCGCATCCACACCATCATTGGAGGCAAAGTGTCCATCGAGACCAAACAAGAATGCAAGCTGCTCGCCCGCGCTTGCTTGAACGTGGCCAACGCCGACAACCTCATCACCGATCTGCGGCTCCCTCCTTGGTCTCACCATGAGATCTCCTTCAGCAGAATAGACCAATGGGCCACAATACCTGAGTTAGGATATTTCCCTCTGGTCCTCGATCCTTGTATCAATAGGGTCCAGTTCGATAGAGTGATGATTGACGGTGGCAACTCCATTGATATATTGTTCAAGAACAGTTTGCCAGCTTTGAAGATAACCCAGGCAGATCTCAAGCCATATGAGGCACAATTCTAGGGTGTTCTCCCTGGATAGAGCTCTACTCCTCTCGGGCAGATCATGCTACCTGTGCAATTTGGTACCCTAGACCACTTCCGCACTGACTACGTCAACTTCGTGGTCACCGACTTCGAAGGCACCTACCATGCTATCCTTGGTCGACCAGCGCTCACCAAGTTCATGGCCATACCTCACTATAGGTATTTGGTGCTCAAAATGCCTACTGAGAAGGGGGTTCTAACTCTCAAGGGCAACATGTACGCAGCTTACACCTGCGAGGATGATAGCTTCAAAATAGCAGAGGCTCATGACCTCTCTATTTGCATGGCCGAGACCACACTTGAAGCCAAGAAGACCCCAGCTGACCACCTAGAGATCCCAGAGCTCGAGGCCCCACACAAGAACGTCAAGTCCAAAGAGCACAAAGCGATCTAGCTGGTCGACGGTGATCCCAGCAAAACGGCCCTTATCGGGGCCAACCTAGATCCTAAATAGGAAGACGCGCTCATCAGGTTCTTGAGGAGCAACGTGAGAGTGTTTGCATGGAAACCTGCTGACATGCCTGGTGTACCTCGGAACTTGATCGAGCACTCCTTAAATGTCGACGACAAGGCCAAACCTATCAAGCAAAAGCTACGACGGTTCGCTCGTGACAAAAAGGAGGCTATTAGGGCAGAAGTTACATGGCTTTTGGTAGCCAGATTTATCAAAGAAGTGTATCATCTGGAGTGGTTAGCCAACCTAGTTCTTGTACGCAAAAGGAATAATGAATGGAGAATGTGCGTTGATTACACTGATCTCAACAAACACTGCCCTAAAGACCCCTTTGGCTTACCTCGCATAGACGAGGTCATAGATTCAACTACCGGTTGCGAGCTGCTTTCCTTTCTCAATTGCTACTCTGGTTATCACCAGATCGGCGCTTACTGCTACACAACCATGTTGTTCGGGCTCAAGAACGCTGGGGCTACCTACCAACGCACCATACAGGCCTGCCTCAAAGACAAGATAAAAGATGACCTTGTCGAGGCTTATGTTGATGATGTAGTTGTCAAAACCAAGGAAGCGTATACCCTTGTTGATAACCTTGAACACACCTTTGCAGGCCTTAATACATTCCAATGGAAATTAAACCCAAAGAAGTGCATCTTTGGTGTTCCTTCTGGTATACTACTTGGCAACATCATCAGTCACGACGACATACGCCCTAACCCAGAGAAAGTCAAAGCTATCTTGGACATGAAGCCACCCAAAAAGGTGAAGGATGTTCAGAAGCTTACCGGATGCATGGCTGCCCTTAGTTGTTTGATATCAAGATTAGGCAAAAAAGGACTACCATTTTTTAAGCTGCTCAAAGCATCCAAGAAGTTTGAGTGGTCAGAGGAAGCAGACACTGCCTTCACATAGATGAAACGATACCTTACATCACCTCCGGTCCTCACTGCTCCCAGAGAAGATGAAACCCTCCTGCTTTACATTGCGGCAACTAATCAAGTGGTCTCCACTGCCATGGTGGTCGAGTGCGATGAGCTCGGCCATGTCTACAAGGTACAATGACCAATCTATTTCATCAGTGAGGTACTCAATGAATCCAAGACTAGGTACCCACAGATTCAGAAACTGATCTACGCCATACTGATAACATCCTGAAAGTTGAAACACTACTTCGATGGATACTGTGTGGTGGTCATGACTGAGTACCTTCTGGGAGACATCATTCGCAACAAGGATGTGAATGGGTGCATCGTCAAATGGGTAATGGAGCTATGCCCTTTCTCCTTGGAATTTGCAAACCGTTCTACAATCAAGTCTCAAGCACTTGTTGATTTCATTATCGAGTGGACAGATTTAAGCACACCTGCCTCTTAGAGGCCCGATGAGTATTGGAAGATGTACTTCGACGGCTCTCTCAACATCGACGGCGTAGGAGCAAGAGTCCTTTTTGTGTCACCATCCAAGGAGCAGCTCCGATACGTCCTTAGGATTTATTTCCCGGCGTCTAATAACACCGCCAAATACGAAGCATGCCTGCATGGTCTGCGCATTGCGGTCGAGCTCGATGTCAAACGTCTCTATGTCTATGGAGATTCAACTCTGGTCATCAACCAATTCAACAAGGACTAGGATACGACTAGCGAAAAGATGGACGCATGCTGCAAATCGATCAGAAAGCTGGAAGGCAAGTTCTATGGCATCGAGTACACACATGTGGTCCGGGACAAAAATCAAGCAACAGATGCGCTGTCAAAGTTAGGATCATCCCAAGCTAAAGTCCCACATGGCGTATTTGTTCAAGACCTGCTCATGCCTTCCATCGAAGAGGAAGATCCCACGGTCGACAAACCTCTAGACCAGCTTTTGGTGGCTACGGTTCTGGCGTTAAACACCATCGAACCACCTTTGACCACTAAGAAGCCTGACTGGAGAGTACCTTTCATCAAGTACCTAACAGATGGTAGCGGTTACACTGATCGGATAGAAAATGAACGCCTGATGCGTCGCAGTAAGCAGTATCTGCTCATCGATGGCAAATTGTGGCGCAAGAACATAAAGGAGGAAATCTTGATGAAGTGTATAACCCAGGAGGATGGCGAGCATCTCCTGGACCAAATCCACTCTAGCTCCTGCGGCAACCATGTGGCCTCGAGAACGCTAGTTGGCAAGGCTTTCCGAGTAGGGTTCTATTGGCCGTCAGCCGTAGCCGATGCAGAGAAGCTAGTCTGCCATTGTGAGGGTTGTTAGTTCTTCACCAAGAGAATCCACGTACCAACACATGAGATTCAGACAATACCAGCCTCTTGGCCCTTTGCATGCTGGGGATTGGATATGATTAGGCCCTTCAAGCCAGCTCCTAGGAAATTTACATGTGTCTTTATGCTGATCGACAAATTTTCAAAGTGGATAGAGTACATGCCTCTGGTACAGGCATCTTCAGAAAAGGCTATCACATTCATCGACCAGGTCATCCACCGCTTCGGCATACCCAATAGCATCATCACCGATCTAGGTACTCAGTTCACCGAGAACGCTTTTGGGACTTATGCAATGAAAGGAGCATAGTAGTAAAATACGTCTCGGTGGCGCACCCTAGAGCTAATGGATAGGTCGAGCGGGCAAATGGTATGATATTGGACACACTTAAGAAGAGGATGTATAGAGAAAACAACAAAGAGCCTGGAAGATGGCTCAAAGAGTTACCAGCCGTGGTCTGGGGCCTTAGAACCCAGCCCAGTCACAATACCGGCGTGTCACCATACTTTATGGTTTATGGCGCTAAGGCAGTGCTCCCAGCAGATATAGCCTTCAGATCAGCATGGGTAGAGAACTTCGACGAAGACAAGGCCAATGAAGTGCGGGAGCTAGAAGTGAATAGTGCAGAAGAGAAGTGGCTTGATTCTTGCGTACGTATAGCCAAATACCTTGCTGTTTTGCGCAGGTACTACAACAAGAACATCAAGGAGCGGTTCTTTGTGGTTGGGGACCTGGTCCTGAAGTGGAAGACGAATTAGGCTAGCATCCACAAACTCGCAACCTCATGGGAGGGGCCCTTCATAATCAAGGAGGTTACACGACCAACGTCTTATAGGTTAGCTCACCTGGACGGTATAGACGTACCCAATTCATGGCACATCGACAAGCTTAGGCGTTTCTATGCTTAACTACTAAGATATGTACTCCTCTTGTACTTTTTGATTTAATTCAATAAAGCCATTATGATTTCTCTGACCACTCTAATGTGTCACTTCGAAGTCTATTGTTATTCTAACTCAACCAGTCAAAACCGACCACCATTCCTTCATGGGTTTTTGGAGCAGGCCCTGTCTCCGGTTCCTCCCAATGCGTGCATGGGATCTGCTCTCTATGCTATGGGTGATCAGTAGGTCCCCTCTGGTTTGACTTGTGTGCGTCTACATGTGCACAGGCTACGCACCTCACACTTTGACCACAGGACAAACTAGGGCCATCCAAACCTTTTAGGATGGCGTATCGACTAAACTGGTACAACTAAATAGAACGCTAACATGTTCTCACTTAGTTACACCAACACGAGATCCAAGCTTAAATACGTTTTCTACAAAACAAACAAGCTTATGTAGATATACAGTTACGTTATTACAAGCTTGCCCAAAAAGGTCCAAGTTTACAATAACACAACTACATCTTCTCCTACAGCTATAGCCTATACTATTGGCTGGTCGGGTCACGCGGCACCTGCTGCTCGCTGGGCCTGACATCATGCTCGAGTCTCAGGGACTCTTGTACTGATCGAGCTAAAGAAGATGGCCCCGTCGATGCCTAGCTGGTCGAGACCGCAGGCTTCGCCAGTTGGCTTAAAAATGACGGCGCTTCCAGCTGACTTGTTGATGGCGTACCCTATACAAGTGCTGTCCCGCCTCCACACAGGTTAATGTCGCCAATTATTTTTGCCGACAGGTCTAGCTGGGTCATTCGAAGCTCCTCAACCTTGTCTGGATCTGCCTCCTTCGGGTATCCAGCTTCTATGCGCTTAAGATCGATCAAGGGGTAGTGAGCATGTACCATGCTTAGCACATGTGCGCCTGTGTACTCACCTGCCTCCTTCACGAACTCTTAGAACCACCCCCATGCCTTTTGGCATCTATCGACCAGTCCAAGCTATGGCATCCTTGGCACGTCCTCTGTAAGCGCTGGATCGATGAGGTTGAGGACCGGCAAAATGCCCGTTGCCACCTCCTGGCACCGGTTTTTCCATGTGTCCTGATCCTTGGTGATCTCTTGGCACTGCACCTTCCAGCCATCATGGTCTTTTATCACGGCCTCTAGATGCTTCTTGGCATTGACTTTTAAAACTAGAAACCACACAAGCTATCAAAATGTCATACCACGACAAGATAAGGCGGGCAACAAAAGTGAGCAAAGGGGTTTGGAAAACTTACTTTTCAGTTCCTCTTTCATCTTGGTCGTGTGGTTCTAGAGCTGCGACTGGTCATGCACCAGTTTTCTATTGTCCTCCTTCAGGCGATCACACTCCACGACCGCATGACTATTCTCCTCTTGGAGACGGACCATTTCGGCTTCTAAGCCTGCACTACAGCTGTTACTACCAACAATGCAACAACACTTGCCATGCACTCATTGTGATAAAGTGACTACTTACTTGTTCTTTCCTACTCTTTGTGATTGAGCTAGATGACCAGGTTCTGGGACTCTTGCTCTGTCCTCTCATGATTGGCGGCTTCAAGTTGGTGGCGCAAGCGTTCTACTTCCGCCGTCAGCTCTTTATTGCTTGCAGTGATCCCCTCGATCTAGTCGAAGTATTTCTTATGGTACCTTGCGGTCTTCATTAAGTCCTATGTGCAAAATGATAAGTAAGAAAGTTTGACTAGACAGCAAAATCAGGTGGTGAAGCAAAGCATACCTGGACCTCCATCACCAGTCGTTTCGCCGCTCGTTCAACTTTCATGGTCTCTTCAACCTTTGGGATTTCCTCATGAACAACCCATTGGTCATTCTGCCAACACAACACATACACATGTTGTCGCTTGTCCTATGGATGGCCTAGGACCTCCTCTACTTCATCCTCTTCGGGCTCTTCTTCGGGTATCGGTGCTGGTCCGGAGTTAGCAGTTTCTGCGATCACTATGGCCATCCCACGGGCTACAGCATCGACAAATGTGCTCTGTACTCTCACCTCCGGCTACTGCTCCTTGGTCTATTCTATTACCCTTGGTGCTGAGGTGTTGCCCTTAGCAGGGTTAGCGCTCGGAGCACTTGTGCTTGGCTCGGCTCTTCCCTCGACCCCCTGCTCGAGGACTGTTGTCTGACCGCTTGTTTACTGAGGCCCTGATGGACCTTCTACCATGGGTTCCTCGATGGCCGGCTGCTGGGCAGTCTCCTCTGAAATAGTTGGTGGAGCCACGCCGCTACCGGCCAGTTGGTCCGGATTTTCGGTGGACGCCGAACTAGTACATCCGAGATAAGTTTAGAAGGCAACCATATTCAATACAAATTGCTAGCTTATGTCAAGGTTACAAATACTTACATGTTGGAAGTGCGAAATGATGTGGTGAAGGCACGTCTCTTCGGCCGTGCTTGCTCCATGTGTTGTGTGGGTGGCACCTGGTCACCCTCTACATCCAGCACCACCGCTGGGCCTTGGTGCTCGACCCCTCCGCTGCATGTCTTTTGTGCTGCAGTGATCGGCGATGTAGGCCCCACTGGCACAGAGGAGCCACCTTGCTCCATCGACTCCAGTTGCCTCCTCCTCTTTCGAGGGACAAGTCGAAAGATGTCTGCATCCTCTCCCTCCTTTGTGTCATTGTCCGACAAAGTAAAGATCGCCTGACGATGCTTGTTGGCCACTGGCCGCTTACCAGTTGCTTTGGTCGTTGCCTCCTCTTCAACTCCGAGCATGGCCTAGTCGATGTCCTCGACCCCGACACTGGTCTGGGTGGTTGGGTCAGCAACTTGTAGCCAATCTACACCAGGGGGTGGCGACACAAACACTGTCGCTCTATCCCGACCATTAATCTGGGAAACAAATAGGAGATAACACAGTAAGTTTCTACTACAAATATAAGACTACGGGTACAAGGCAAGATGAGTTACCTTTGGGGGAGGTTGGGCGAGCTTGAAACCGTGCTCAATGTCGCTCAATCTAACATAATTTGGATCAGCTAAGTTAAATAGCTCTCCAATTCTGGCTCTGACTTCATTCTTGTCAAGCGCCTCCTGTCTCATCCTCGTTGGGTCTACGCTACCTTGGTACTCATAGCCAGGATGTACCCTCCTCTGGCAGGGCTAGATCTGTCAGCTGATGAAGCTCCCGACCATGCTCGAATCGTCCAGTTTCTTCCACGGGATCATCCCAAATATTTCTAGAATCTGTTCTAGGTGCTCGGGCTTCTCTGACCAGCTTGTCCTCTTCTCTGGAATGAACCCCACGTTGCACAGTATGATCATGTTTGACTCTTCGCGGATGTAGAACCATTTCTTGTACCAATCGTCAAGCGACGTGTTCCATGGACAGTGCAGGTACTAGGGCTTCATTCCATCACAGAGGTTGAGGTACACACCTCCGGCTATCTTCAAGCCGCCGCTTCCTTTCTTCCGCAGACAGAAAACATGGCAAAAAAATCAAAAAGGGGCTGGAAGCCGCCATATGCTTCGCAAAGATGAATGAAGGTGGCGACAAGGAGGATTGAGTTGGGATGCAGATTGCAAATCCCAATCTCATAGTACAGACAGAGCCCCTGAAGAAAAGGATGAACAGGAACCCCAAATCCCCGCTTAAAGAAGTCTTCAAACACCACGATCTCACCTAGTTGTGGATCAGGGTACCCCTTGCCCTCTAGTGCATGCCATCCTATGAGCTCCTTGTTATGGAGTACCCCCATGGTGACGAGGTCTTCAATGGTCTGCTCGTTGCTTCTCGATTTCCACCACTCCTTCGCCAAGACTCCGGCTTTCTTCTACACATCGCTTTTCGCCATGGATCCGCCCTTGTTGATGAACGAGGAACTAGTGGAGGATTGATTGGTATTAGGGTTGGTGAGAGGAAGAAGATGGCTGCGGCTGTGAATGGCAATGGGGTGCGGTAAAAAGTAATTTACCTATCCTATACGGTATTTAACCCAAGAGTTATGCTATTTCGTCTGCCCGAGATTCTTGGGAGATGTGCGCACGCGCCGCAGACGGTTGTTTCCACAGCCTCAAGATCTATGCCAATATATGCGCCTCTTCATTGCCAATGTATGCGCCTCTTCGTTGTCAGTGTGAGATGGCCCACGCTGACGCACCTACTTACAGGTGCCACGCAACTATTTGCTTGAAAAGACAAGAAGGCAGTATGACGTGCTATACCCGTCTACTTTTTTTACCAGACGTGTCAGATTGGACTTGACAGACCGAGTAAATAAAAATACACAAAATAATAGTATGAGTAGCATATGGTTTTTCGCTGCACTTCTCGTGCTCGGGGACTGTCCAGACCATCATCGTGCTCGGGGACTGTCTAGACCACCATCGTGCTCGGGGACTGTCCAGATCACCATCGTGCTCGAGGACTATCTAGACCACCGTCGTGCTCAGATACGGTCTAGACCACTATCGTGCTCAGGGATTGTTTCGACCACTCTCATGCTTGGGGACTACCCTGACCACTCTCTGAACATTGCTCAGAGATTGCTCTCCTTGGCTATATGTGATTTGTACTCACATACAGTTGAGAGGCTTTTATTTGGACCTTGCTACAAGGCTGATACCTTGCCTTCCAGCAAGCTTGGGGACTACATCGGTATGATGCACCTGCCAGTGCATCTCCTATCGCTTGTACAATGATTGGATTTTCAACTTAATTGAAAATTCTTTCTAGACCCTGGCACCACGTGCCTATGTCACCTACTACCAGGCTCGAGGACTAAGTGGGCACACTTCACCTTGTGGTGAATGTGTTTATTTTATCGACCCCTACGCTCTGACTATTGGCCATAACAACTACTGTACAAGGGTCACTTACATTTCTTTTTAGAAATACAAGTGGGCACACTTGATCAGGAAAGAAATCTTTTTCTTTTTTCTTTAGAGCGCCATGCAGTCTTTGGACAACCAGAATCTTTGGCTATAATCGTGGTCTACTGCTCTCTATTCTGACCAGAATGCTGGCACATTCGATTGGTCAATGTTTTAACCAATTGGAGATGACATGAAGACGGATCGCATTAGTCGAAGGAGATTGAACGGTGTGTTGCAGCATAATACATGGTGCTCAAGGACTAGCTGTGGGGGTATTAACCCCTATATCCTTATGGCTAGGCTTGGGCCAGCCTGGATCAGGGGGTCTGGCCCACTAGAAGACAACGAGCAGCCCGACCAATCTGTTCGGAATCCCACGTAAGGAATCAAGGCAGATTTGGAGGTCAAGCAAGATTCTGGTTGGTTAGAATAGGAATCCTTATCCGGCCACCTATGGCAATTGTAACTGGCTAGGATTAGTTTCTAGATCTGTAACCCTGCCCCCCGGACTATATAAGGCGGGCAGGGGACCCCTCTAAAAAACATCTCTCATTGACATACAACAATACAATCAGACACAGAACGTAGGTATTAGGCTTTTACGGCGGCCGAACCTGGATAAAATCTCATGTCTGTCTTGCGTCACCATCTTGTTTGTAGTTTGTGCATCTGTGTGTCGATAATCTACTACCTTGGGCATACCTCTAGATAGACTACCGACCATATTTCATCGACAGAGTAGCAGACATGCTAGATGACACTCACCAAGCTCACTTCACAGGAGGATGTGAGAAGGAGGAGATGGAGGAAGCCGCTAAGGCCTTCTATGAAATGTTGGACTCGGCACAGAAACCCCTTCATGAGAGTACAACGGTTTCTCAGCTAGATTCCATTGGACGTGTTATGGGGTTGAAGGCCGAGTTAAATCTGAGTCTCGAAGGCTTTGATAAGATGTTGGCCGTGTTTGGCAGCATGCTATCGGAGAAGCACATTTTGCCGAAGAACTTGCACGAGTCACAAAAACTACTTCGTATGCTTAAGATGCCATATGACAAGATACATGTTTGTCCGAAGGGGTGCGTCTTATTTAGGAAAGATCACAAGGATGCAAAGTACGGTTCGAAGTGTAAATCCTCAAGGTACCTAGAGGTAGACTCTAGAGATGGCCAGAAGAGGCAGCTTACGATCCCCATGAAAGTCCTACGACACCTTCCATTTGTGTCGAGGATCCAACAGCTTTTCATGACTGAGGAATCCGCAAAACAGATGACATGGCATAAATAAGGTGTATGGTACAAGCCATGGACGATGGTGCATCCGTCCGATGGCGAAGCATGGATGTACTTTAATGACAAACATCCTGACAAAGCAGTTGAGGCTTGTAATGTACGTGTCGCGCTGGCAACAGATGGGTTCAATCCTTATGGACAGTTGTCTGCCCCATACACATGTTGGCCCATGTTTGTTATCCCCCTGAATCTCCCCCCTAGCATCTCCTTTCAACGGCTTGAAGGAGGTGGTTTTGTGGGATATGGTGAGGAACATATGTGGACTCATAAGTCTGGCTTGATGAGGCTCCCCTATTTCGATGACCTTCTTCTACCACATAACATTGATGTAATGCACACCGAAAAGAATATCGCCGAGGCACTTTGGGGAACTTTCATGAACACTGATAAGTCTAAGGACAACGTTAAGGCTAGAGTGGACCTAGCGACGTTGTGTGATAGACCGAAGCAAGAGATGCGGCCTCCTAGTGGCAGAAACAAATAATGGAAAAGACCTAAGGTCAATTTCATCTTGGAACCCGATCAAAGGAGGGAAGTACTAAAATGGATCAAGACGTTAATGTTCCCAGATGGATATGCAGCGAATCTGAGCAGGGGAGTGAACTTAGGCACTCTACGAGTCAACAGGATGAAGAGTCATGACTACCACATATGGATTGAGCGGCTTCTTCTAGCGATGGTCCAAGGCTATGTCCCTGACCATGTCTAGCAAGTGCTGTCAGAGTTAAGCTTTTTCTTCCATCAGCTTTGTGCCAAGGAGATATCTTGGACCGTCGCTCAGGACTTGGAAAAAGCAGCACCTGTGTTGCTTTGTAAGCTGGAGAAGATCTTTCCACTCAGCTTCTTCTTGCCCATGCAGCATCTGATTGTGCACCTCCCATCCGAGGCACGTTTGGGGGGGGGGGGGCGTGCAAGCCTGGTGGTGCTATCCAATCAAGAGATGTCTAAAGAGTCTTGCAAGAAATGTACAAATAAAGCCAGAATTGAGGCTTCCATTACAGAGGCAAGTCTAAGGGAGGAGGTGGCAAACTTCACAACACTATACTACAAGCTGAAACTTCCTAGCAATCATAATCCACTCCCTCATTACAATGTTGGCGAAAATGAATGGACCCACAGCCTGTTCTAAGGCCAACTCGGCAGCGCAAGTGGATCGACCAATAAGATATTGGGAAATGAAGAGTGGCGAAGTGTCATGCTATATGTGTTGACCAACCTTCCTAAGGTGCAGCCGTTCGTCGAGTAAGTTCTCAACGAACTTGTTTCAATACGCCCTGAATATTCTTCATGCAACCCCACTGATTCTCGTTCAGACAGGGAATTTGTTCGTGAGTCCTGGCATCAATCAAGGGATCCTACCTCATAGGAACATGACACCCTTCTTTCTCGAGGTGCGGGTGCGGGGAGGCTTGATTTCATTTCTTGGTTCAAACAAAAGGTAATGTCCAATTTAGATCCCACGTTCCATATTCCAAGTTTCTCATTCGTTCGATTAATATAACGACCTATCATGCTTGAGCTTGTAGGCCCAGACTGACTCGTCCATGAGTGAGGAGTTGAGACAGGTTGCAGGCGGCTATGACATTAGGGTGCAGTCATTTACTGGTTATGACATGAATGGATATCGCTTCCACACAACAAGATATGAGCAGACTCGGCCCAAACAGAAAACCACAAATAGCGGAGTTTGCACGCCTGGCACTGATGGCCTCGACTATCATGGTAGAGTTGAGGAAATCTATGAACTCTCATTTCATGGTCACAAACATAAACCTGTCATGTTCAAATGCCACTGGTTTAATTCTCGAGAAACGAGACGGACCCCTCATCTTGGGCTAGTCGAGATTTGAGAAGATTCTGTCTATCTAGGAAAAGATGTCTACATTGTGGCTCAACAGGCCGTGTAGGTGTACTATACGCGATATGCCAACCAAGACAAAGTGGATCTTAAGGGTTGGGCTATTGTGCACCAAGTGTCTCCACACGGTAAACTACCTACCCCAAACGATGACGATTACAACTTCAACGCAAACACATATGATGGACAGTTCTATCAAGAAGATGGGCTACCTGGCACGTTTGAGATAGTCTTACCCGAAGCGATCGAAATGGAAGTAGACAACGAAATGGAGGATGACGAGGTTGATGATGTGGTGCAAAATGCCAAGGACATAGAAATGCTTGATCGATTAAGGCTAGGCAATGATGACGAAGACAACATAGAACCTTCAGATAGTGTTGCCCATTTGGACAATTTTGACAGTGATGACGACACCTATGATCCTAATCATGAAGATTATTCCTAATACATGTAATACTACATTTGTTTTAGTTTGTGTTTTCTTTATTTATTTTGAATCTATTTCTAATATATATACTAATAAGTCTTGTTCATTCTTTGTGATTGCAGGTGATGGCGAGCAGCCGTCCACGACGTGAGATGGCCTCCCTTTATGGGAGACCACGCCCTCCCATTTTAGACGAGGGGTCGGGGTTAGGGGTAGCATCCACAGGAGGTCAGAGGAGGAGGACCAGGGTCAGCAAGAGGCAGCGGACTCCTTCCCCGCCACCTTCAGACGAGGTGATGGAGGAGGAGCACGTGATGGCCACGCCCGAGGACGAGGTCGAGGACGAGGACAGTCCGACAGACCGAGGACGAGGCGGCCGAGGACAAGGCCGCCGAGGGCGAGGCCGCCGAGGGCGATAGTTCCGCTACCCCGACTGTCTACCAGCGAGGTCCCGCGAGCCTCCTCAGCCTCCAGCTTCCTCGCAAACTGGCCACTGATTCGCCCTATGGCAAAGAGGTAAGTAACTATAGATGTTATCACAACTACTTCATATGATAATGTTGGAAATCAAAAGAGGAACTGATAAATTTTCTTAATCACTTTGTGTAGGGCCTGGTTGGTTTTGTCGGGTACTCCTGCACACTCCCCCGCGAGCATCCTTGGTGTTTTGTGCAGGAAATGGTACCCTGGCCTTGTGAACGTGTCCGAGGACATGCGGGAGCCGGCCTACACGTGGGACAGGTACCAGTTGGCCCCTAACGACAGGTACCAGCAACAAGCAGGAGCGGGCACTGGCGGAGTTTTGGGTAAGTCTCTCTCGCACAATATTTTCATTGGGCAAGTTTTTTATTGAAATAATGAATGGATACATCGGTTTTGTATGCAGAGGTATTTCAAGCCAGAAGAAGGACTTGAGGCCCGGGCGGATCAGGCGGCGAGTACGTCACCGACATGCACCATGAGGCGCGCGTGTAGGCCCACAGAGACTACTACGCCATGGTGTTGAAGCAGTCCATCAGCAAGCCTGATGCAAGATAGGTGGAGCTGTCCCAGGCCCAGTACCTTGAGGTAGACGAAAAACATTAATAATGATTCGTTTTGAGATTAAGTCGGTTTAATTTTATCTTTTTCTATGTCAAATAATCGATGACTTGTAGGTGATTCCCTGGTGGTGCCGATCCCACTCCGTGTGCTGGGAGATGATCGTGGACAGGTGGTTGTCCAACGACTTCACTGAGAACCACGCGAGGCAGCGAGACCAGCGTCTGCTGAGGTGAGGTGCTACTCACCATCAAGGCAGCCGCAGCCTCCCCGCCTACAAACAAGCATATGTAAGTCATTTCTTTTATCTTATTTGACGCTGAGTTCTGCCTTATTTCTCACCATCTTGCCATCTTACTCACAGGAGGCTGCACACCCAGGCGTGGAGGTCTCGGAGTTCTTTGCGTGGGCTATGTCCCACGTGGACAGGGCGTCTTCCTCTGTCTCCTTCAACTCATCTGCCCCACGCGAGGTGTACTCCGACCCGACCGTGCACACTAAGGTCCAAGAGTACACATCAAAGGTGAGGGAGGTCCATGGGGAAGATTACGATGTGCGCACTGAGCCCATTGATGCAGAGACCATCATGAGGCTAGGAGGAGGCAAGAAGCATGGACGGCTGTGGATTGCAGACGGCGCCATCGACTCCACCACGGTTCCCTCTCTCGACGTGCTCTAAGCACGGAGCACAAGCTTCAGCCAGCCCATACGCCCACGGCCTACTCCGTCACTGCAGCGGGTCGACGCTCTCGAGGTACGTCCTGTTTTACTCGTCGTACGTTCATCTTTGCACACCTAAGTTACATTTGCATTACTGAAACATTGAAGTTTGTATTGCAGGCCGAGCTGTAGGCCTAGAAGCTCGTGGTCAAGGCTCAGAGCGCGCAGCTACAGACCCAGAGGGAAGCGTTCGCGGCCCAAGAGAGGAGGATGCAAGAAATGGAGGCCTTCATGCGCAGTGTCCAGCAAGGGGGTGTACCTTTGCCGTTGGCAGCTCCTCCACCGCCTACTCCTACAGCCACTCCTGTAAGTATGAAAGTTCACTCTTACTAGATGCTTCCTTGACATACAACCATGGTTGACATACAAACTTACTAGATGCTTGACATAACTTACTAATGCTTGACATAGAAACTTACTACATGCTTGCACTAGCTATGACATACAACCATGCTTGACATTCTCAATTTACTAGATGCTTGACATAGAAACTTACTAGATGCTTGCACTAGCTATGACATACACCAATGCTTCACATAGAAACTTACTAGATGAATCTCACACATGCAACCTCTTATCCTTTTTGCAGCTTCCATCGACGGGTTCGAATAACCCCGCTCATGCGTCACCGAATGATGGAGCCTTTGCTTCACCATCGTGTCATAGGCCGTTTTTTTGAGGAGTTGTGCTTCGTCAAGTGATTGGACTTGAGCTTCACTTGTGGTTGTGACTTGTGCTTGGACTTGATGGACTGTGGTTGTGAATTTGTGACTTGTGGTTGTGATATTTGACTTGTGGTTGCGATATGTTGTTATTTGAGTTGTGGTTGTGATATAATGTGTGAAAATGATTTCGTTGTGATATATATGTGATTATTGTGATATTTGTGATATATACGTGACATGTGATATATATTTGAATTGTTTGTGTCAGTGGAATGCAAAAAACAAAAAAAAATTGCAATTTCGGTTGATTTGCCAAGTGCAATGGTCATGACACTCGGCAAAGCTGGGAAACTTTGCCGACAGTTAGGGCACTCGGCAAAGAGCTTTTTAAAAAAATTAAAAAATGGCTTTGCCGAGTGCGCGCCGCCGTGGCACTCGACAAAGAGTTTTTGAAAAAAAAATAAAAAATGTCTTTGCCGAGTGCCCTAACTGTCGGCACTCGGCAAAGGTGCCGTCAACGGAGCAGCGCCGTTGACGGCTGCTTTTCTTTGTCGAGTGTCGCCGTTGGCACTCGGAAAAGGCTTTGTCGAGTGCCCGACAAATGGCCCTCGGCAAAGAGCCTCTTTGCCGTTAATTTTTTTTCCAAAGGCTCTTTGCCGAGGGCGACGCTCGGCAAAGCCTTTATCGAGGGCTTTTGGGCCTTTGCCGAGTGCCCTGGACCCTCGGCAAAGAGGGTGCCTGCACCATGAATCTTGCATCCCACAGATGATGCACGAGCTATGAGTCGCCATGTTTCTATTTTTTAGCATATCATTTGTAGGCATCGATTGTTTTGCGAGTCTCCGTAGGAACATACGGATCTTCGAAGGTACCTGAGTCCGCCATAATGCAGCCCAGTCATTTTGCTTCAGCTTTGATGTCTGAATTGCATGCTTTGCTCTCTAACCATGATGTACGCTTTTCGCGATTATGAACCAGCATCCTATATAAGCCAAGCGAACCAAAAAAAATACCTGTTTTCTCATAGTGCCAAGCCCAGAAATCCTCTTGTCGTCTGTTGGCCAATGGAATATTGAGAATCGCTTCCCTATCCTATCCAGTGGGGAGAACGCTGCCTGCCTCCAACAGCTGGTTATTCCAAGTGCCTGTAGTGTGGTCGATCAGCTCGCTCACCCACTGTGGTCGCCCAACCTCCAGAGTACAGCACACTGGCCAAAATAACCCATCTCTCGGGATCCAATTTGTGTTCCAGATATTGGTGGTCTCGCCAGTCCCAATCCGCCTGACAATGTCTTGCTCTAAAACTTCTGTCCCATGCACATGCAGGATAGATCGCCACACCCGACATGGTGTGGTGTGGCACTAGTTTGAGAGGTAAAATCGGACGACAATAATAATGGAGGAAGGTCAGGGGGAGAAGGAACAGTTGCTCGGCCCACTATCTCGCTCTCCATAGAAAAGGCCCATATAATGCCAAATACGTCAAGGCCCAGACCAACTCCCAAAAACGCTCACCGAAAATCCGAACCGTTAGACGCTGATCCAGCGGTCCACAACGACTCCCCCAGCCCGAAGGCGACAGCTCCACTCGCGCAGTCACCCCGTCCCGCTTCGACCACGGCCGAAGGACCTGATCGAGCGTCTCGTCCTAAGTCCTAACCCTCCTATATAAGCACAGCGTCCGGCTTCCTGCCCCCTTCCCCACCCTTCGCCCAAGGAGGCCGGCCTCGCCTCACACCCCCGCCCGCCCCCGCGATCCATCCACCCAATAAAGCGCCTGTACAGATCCAACCCTAAGGATCCGGATCGCCTTACCCCGCTCGATCCGCGCGATTTGATTCGATTATCCTCCGATTTCCCCGATTTTTTTGTGGGTTTCCTCTCTTCTTCGATCGGAGTGCTAGGGTTTGGGCGCGCGCGCGGGGGGCGGCGCATTCCAGGGTCATCGTTGGTTCGACGGGCTAGGGTCCTTTCTCACCAGGGGAAGGGAAGCGAATCCAAACGATGGAGAAGAAGAAGGTGGCGATCCCGCTGGTGTGCCACGGCCACTCGCGGCCGGTGGTGGACCTCTTCTACAGCCCCGTCACACCCGATGGCTACTTCCTCATCAGCGCCAGCAAGGGTAAGCGAATCCCCATCCTCCCCTCCCGTGTGATAAGTTTCATTTTAGTTTTCTGATTGGTTCGGATTGACATGGTGATTGAGTGATTGTGATGCGATGGTCTGCTGTTAGCTATATGTGTTTACGATATGTTGGCTAGGATGCATGTGTTTGAGCGTTGCAATTTCAAACTAATTTTATGTGGATGTAAGAATTAGTTGCCAGTGCAATTTGTGCCGTGATAGTCTCCTGATGCTTTTCAACTGTGTAGTTTGGTTGGTGTGGGGGCTCAATATTTGTAAACGAAGTTGGACAGTGTTCTTTTGCTGCTCCAGTAAATATGACTACAAACCCATGTTGTGTAAGATAACGGTATTATTGCCAGTTAGTTACATCCTTTTAGCAAAGAACGTATCATTTAAGGGATAGTGAGTCAATAGACACAGAAAACCATAGTTTCCTTTTCTAAAACAAACATCTATGTCCAAATGGCGAAACTGATTGCCAACCTAGAAAGGTCCGAGTGTTTTTCCTTGTGCTGTTTTGCACTTGTTTTAAAGTGCTAGGGAGCATTGGGCTGGCACTTAGCGTCTGATTGCTGATTATTTAACGTGGCGCTTATTTGTTGGTTATTAGGCAGAAAACAGTTGGCACCTGGCGGGATGGACCTTAACGGATAAGTAGGCCATGTGGTTGATTTCTTGAGAACACAAGGCATTTTAACCATTATTTTTACCAGTCCCACTCCCTGACCCTTGAGCAAGAGAAACCCTGTATATTTCTTGATTTATTTCATTGTGATTTTCCTGGTCCATCCGTATGCATGTACTTTGCTTTATGTTGCTAGGTCAAACTTCCATGTCTCCCAAATGTTTGCCAAAGTAGCCTCCAACAGGTTATGGCTATGAACGGTACTGATATTAAGTAATCTGTGTTGCTGGTGAGAAAGGGTGGTGACTCCAATATACATGTGACCAAGATTATGTGTTGTTTCAGTCTTAGATCTGTAGTGCTATCCAATGCAATCATTTAAGGTTTTATGGTTGCCTGGTTGGCATGGTGCAATTTATCTGAAGTTTTCCATATCAGGCCCATTTAGAGGGATGAAGAAGCTATTGCAAACTTGTAGTTTATACAATGTCTTGCCATTTTTAGTCCTTATATTATAGAAGTCCTATCGCTGGCCATTTCTTATGTAATCTTAACTGCAGAGCAAGTTTCCATTTTGTATTACGTGGGTTCCTATTTTGGAGTGACACAACTGCAGAGCAAGTTTCCATTTTGTATTGCATGGGTTCCTATTTTGGAGTGTGTTTTTCCCCAGTTTGGACTGCTAAGTCGTATTTATTGGTTGTCTGGATAACTTGGATAGAGAATATATATGCCTGTTCAGATGTGGTTATCAAATCATACTATATATAAGTTAGCAATTTTTTTATAGCTTCATGTTTTGAGCGCCACTGAGTTACACAGATAGAATGGATGGAAGGAAAATGAAACAGTTGGATATCCACATATACTCTTTTTCTTGGGATATTAGATGCATCCCCATTTTGTTAGGATATAATTGCACTTTGTGCTCTATAATGAGCGTCCTTGCAATAATAAATTCTCTATAGAGGTGTTAGAAATATGAATGATATAGTGAAAGGTATCTCAGATGAAACAATAAGCCAATAATAATTAGCTTGTTTTGTACTAGTTGTAAACAACTAAACATTATAACACCGAACCTCAATTGGATACCAGCAGTGTATTAATTTGTATCTTGCAGTTTTTCACGATTTAACTGTGTGCCCATATTGCAATGCAAATAATGAGAATGGTGAACTAAATATCTAAATATCTATTGTGCGATTGTTAGAGCGATTTAAGTGGTGTGCTAAATGTTGTCCATGGAAAGATTATTATAGCATAGAATCTGTACATATTTATGCATTTGAGAAGAGAAGAGTGAGCAGTTTCTAGGCTAGCTCTTGGTACCGATCTTGGATTGGTACCAAGTGATAGTCGAAAGGAGTCAGATACCTGTTCTACATGGTGAAGGTTATACATTTTTAATTTGATGCCTGACTAAAGGGTGACATCCTTACCAAGCATTGAATGATTTTACATCGTTTGCATACTAGTAAACTTTGCAATAGGAGAAGCATACTTGCCTTCTCGTGTTGCTACCTGTTGAATGACCTTTTTATTATTTCTTCGTTCTGCAGACACAAATCCAATGCTTCGTAATGGTGAGACTGGTGACTGGATTGGGACTTTTCAAGGTCATAAAGGTGCTGTTTGGAGCTGCTGCCTTGACAGAAATGCTCTGAGGGCTGCATCTGCTTCTGCTGACTTCTCGGCGTATGGTTTTCTTACCCTTTGAAATTCCAATCAGCATTGTTGTTCATTTGATATCCCCTTTTACAAAATTGGATGCATATTGATACTCTATCAAATAATCCCTGTTTTATGGATACTTTCTGTAAATGTTTTTTTTATTTGCTTCCTCTGACATATGTAGACGCGCTAAAGTTCATCCTGCCACTCTGATTGGCCAGCAATTTTAAACACAATTAGATCTAAATTAGATATATATACTGGGCATATTTGTCAATGTGTTTGGTGAGGACAGAAGTCATGTCCAATTGTTTATTTGTCGTCGCCCTTAACATGCGTCATTTCATAGCGAACTCATGTGAATATAGGTTAGAATAGATACGCTGACCTGGAAAACTTCCATCCATTTATTATTTATTATTATTTTATTCTTGGTTTTCATCCTATAGGATCAAGAATATATAGTAGCTATATAAGTTTTTTTTTTGGATGAAGTTGAACACTTGGATGAGCAAACTGTAAAACCTGACGAGGTCATTTGGGATTGAAGAATTTGGGAAAGGCCTACCACCATTGTCATAGCCATAATCTATACTCCCTTGTCCCTCCAACCCACAAATATAAAGGATTCATGGTAACCTGCCATTAAATCTCCTTAACTTGCCATCAAATCTCTTTAATGGTGCTGTTAACCTGCCATTTAATCTTCTTAATTTGTCAATCGAAACCTGTGAACATGCTTTAGTTAGGGGTATATGCATCTTTTCCTATCTAGGATTTTTTAAGTCTGTCCTTAAAATTCCAGTTTCCTTTTATTTGTGGACGGTGGGAATAGATGATTTTGGGTACAATGTGGATGCTACACAACTCTGTTTAGCAAATGTGGTTCTTTTAAGTAGGTTTTTTTTAGTTCAATATAATATACAATTGCATGCAAAGCGAATACTACTAATTTGGAAGTTTGCATGAAAAAGTAACAATTGGCAGGTGTAAACACTTTAACATATCCACTACAAGATGCACTTCATTGCTTATTCCTGATTTGAATTCTCTGTTAGTGACTGATGTTGATGTTCCTTTTCCAGTAAAGTATGGGATGCCCTTACTGGTGATGAGCTACATTCATTTGAACACAAGCATATAGTTCGGGCATGTGCCTTCTCTGAGGTAGTGCTTGCTAATGCTTATCTTGTCCTCATCTCAATTAAGTATACATGGAAACCATGATTGCCATTTCTGGAGTGTCCTTTCCACCTAAAATGTTGTGCATAGTTCTTTAATAATTTTTTTTGAATGACAGTTAACCACTGTGAACAATTTGGCCAGTTATTGCCCTAATTTGTTATGCTTATTGCAATCATTGAATATCTGAAAAATGTACTGGTAATATGGTTGATTTGTATCGAAGGCCACATCTTTCTTAGCATCATTAGTATTTGTTCACTTTCTTAACTTTATTATACTCCTGTCCAAGTAACTGTCCATTTTACTTTAATGCTTATAGAACTAGGTTATGTTTGCACATGGTTTTACCCCCTTTCCATGTTTATGATATCACTACCTATAAAAAATCACTTGGGAGTTTGCTGCATTTGGCTTCCTTTAAAGCCAATAGACAAGTATTTGCAAACTAAAATCAATTTGATTGAGAGAACATATGTTTGGGGTTTGCATCTCTTTTTTGCACGCTGTTGTACAAAGTTGGCCCTGTTCTTCATGGGTTGCTTCTGGCCTGACTTAAATTGCAATTGACACTGCAGGATACCCACCTTTTACTCACTGGAGGCATGGAAAAGACTTTGCGTGTGTATGATATGAATCGTCCTGATGCAGCTCCAAGAGAGCTTGACAAATCACCTGGTTCTGTCCGAACTGCTGCTTGGCTTCATAGTGACCAAACTATATTAAGTTCCTGCACTGACATGGGTGGAGTAAGGTGTGTGCACAGAAGAAATGCCCCAATCAACAATAAACATTTATGCTGGTTGGCCTATATATTCACTATAGGTGTGTTCCTTTTAATTAATATTTATAGTACTGTGCAGGCTATGGGATGTGAGAACTGGAAAAATTGTCCAAACTCTTGAAACCAAGGCTTCTGTCACTAGTGCAGAAGTGAGCCAGGATGGCAGGTTCATCACTACAGCTGATGGCTCAAGTGTAAAATTCTGGGACGCAAATCAGTAAGTTTCTTTTATCACCATTTTAGTTAACCACTTTAGTTGATTGATCCCTTTCTGACAAAACATTTTGTATTTTGCATCAGCTTCGGCCTTGTTAAAAGCTATGATATGCCATGCAATGTCGAGTCGGCTTCACTTGAACCTAAGTCTGGGAGTAAATTTGTAGCTGGAGGAGAAGATTTGTGGGTTCATGTATTCGATTTCTTTACTGGTGAAGAAATAGGTAAGTTCTTTCCCTTTTAGTTCTTTAGCCTGCAGCTCGGGACCCCTGGTGTACATCTGCCTATACAAATAGAAAGATTAGCATAGCAGTCTTGTTTGACTTTTAATCAAATGAATCTTATCAGTTGCGTACTTGCATTCTGCAATTCTAGCTTTCAGTGTTGTGATGTGAACGTTATCAGTTACGTTCTAGTGTTTTAGCTTCAAAGCTTCTCCCAGGTCCCAGCTAACAAGTGTACAAAATAAAATCACGTAGCAAAAAATTGTATATAAGGAATCAAAATGTCTTCCCTTGAGTACCAATGAATGGTATTTAAACTCGGGAAAAAGATGTATTATGTGGCAATGATATAATCTGGATTTCCACAATTTGCTAGTGCTGGACCAAGTTTTCCTTAAATACCTGAGTTCTCGAGATGTTTTTTCCTAGTATATGTTCCAAATTTTCCTTACCTTGAGGTAGGCGAAACAGCCTTTTGGGCGAGGGAGTTTTCATAAGAAACATTGGTTTGCCAGTGGCTAGTTGTAGAAGGCTTAAACCCATAGCATATATATACATGTCTGGAAATGGATCTTCCTTGTGGGCATCTATTTTTGTGTCCCAGGTTTACCCTGAATCACTGGTCTGTCCAAATAGTTTTGGCTACATTCACTTGGTAATCACCGTATTTTTGGTCTGTTGATAAATATTAGACACTGATGATGGTATTTATGTAATGTTTTTTTTCCGTTTCTTAAGATGGGAACTTTTG
Source organism: Miscanthus floridulus (assembly GCF_019320115.1). Taxonomy (NCBI): domain Eukaryota; kingdom Viridiplantae; phylum Streptophyta; class Magnoliopsida; order Poales; family Poaceae; genus Miscanthus; species Miscanthus floridulus. The sequence continues at coordinate 95,740,151 of NC_089597.1, forward strand.
TTGTGTTTAGGTTTTAGTTCTGTTGAAATGTCCATTGCCCATTAGTGGTTCTCTTCTCCCATCTTCAGTATTTCCTGTTTATGGTTTTACTCCATTATCTTCCAAATGAAATGACAAGTTTTCTTTAACGCAGCTTGTAACAAAGGGCATCATGGTCCAGTCCACTGTGTCCGATTCGCACCTGGTGGTGAATCATACGCATCAGGTTCGGAAGATGGCACCATTCGGATCTGGCAGCTTAGCCCGGCTAATGCTGATGACAACGAGGCGGCCAATGCAAATGGCAAGACAACTGCTGGGGTGAACGAGGTTACAACCAAGATAGAAGGCTTCCACATTCCCAAGGAGGGGCAGACCGAGGGTTAGGACCTCATGTGCTTTGTGGTGCTTGTGGTTCTTATTGCGAGGAGATTGCCCTCAGAGCTGCGGTGGTCATTCAGTTTCTCCCTGTGGAGTCATCAACGCCTGTTTGCGATCCAAGGGTATCCTGGCATCATGAGTCATCATCACAGCGCTGGCCATACCCCTCATAAGCAAATGGTGGTGAGTTTTTGGATGGGCCCCTCGCTTTGATAGAACATAGCAACTGTAGTGTCAAAAATAAACGAGAATGCAACTTAGGTAGTTTAGGGACCGTGTCTGCGTTCATTAAAGTGAAGTATTATGTATCTCAGCTGGTAACCTTGATTGTTTTGACTCGTTTTTTTGGCTCACCGTGTTCCAGTCCCCAAAAAAAACATGAGGGCTTCATCAACGAGTTGAAAACTTGTGGCTTTTGATGTTGGAATGCCGGTCTTCAAAGCTGACGACCACTTCTTGGTCCTGAGGTAGTTGTAGAGCATCATGCCTATCAAATGACAGATTTCTGTTCGGATGGCATAAGCTCTTCTGGACATGCTCTTGTGGTGGCTTCCACGGTACTGAAGACCAGGACATGATACGCGAATCCTGCAACAGTTTTTGGTCACATGTTATTGCTCTCCTATCCAAAATACAGTATTTGGTTTCATGTTATTGAGAGCACCTACCCGAAATTCATGATTGGTTTAGGTATCCCATAAAGACGACCTTTCCCATAGGGCACCTGGGGCCCTGGCGCATGTTGCCTTTTGCAGCAAAGACTTCGATCCCTCGTCACTGTTTTCGCTAAAGGGGATCGCGTCACATGCCCCTCCATGTGAGCCAAGCCAAGGCTTGATTGCATTTGATCGGCCTTTCTGCGATGGTTCCGGGCTGCGGCGTCCATGTGAAATTACTTACTGTTCAGATCATGAGACCAGTTGCTGTTCATGTCCATCTCATGATTGGCACCAGCTGTACCACTGGTACTGTTACAAGTTTTCGTTTAATAATCGTTTCGTCCAGCAGATAGACAGGAATTTCTGCTCCAAACGGCTGCTGTAACGGACCACGGTTGGTTCAGAACCTCAGATCTAACTAACGCACACTGCAAATGGTTTCTAAAAAAAACTGCGTGGCGGCAAAGGACGGTCTCGCAATTCTGATCTTGTATCAGTGCTCCATCTTGTGTTGGCCTCATCCTCACGCGGTGTCAGTGTCACAGGACGTTGTAGCCTTGTAGGCTCTGCATGCATGCCTGCCTGCAACGGGAAACGGAAAACGTCGTTTTATGCTGAATCCGTTCCAGTGCGCCTGCACAGCAGTGCACACGCAGAGGAACATCACTGCAGGGACCAGAGAGGGGTTCATCAGGAATTCAGGATGTGGTTGGCAAGTGGAGATGAGCGCTTGGGCTTCTGCAGCCACAGAAGGAAGGCAGGCAGAAATTGATTACGAGTATGAATGCATAATTGACAGGCTCTTCCTTCTGAATCATACAAGCAAGCTCAGATCCACATCAGAACCAGCAGCTGAAAGTCACTCTGGGACAATCACAGCACACAACTGGCACATCACATTCAGTACCTCCCGATAACAAGCTAGGAGTATAGTTGCAATCCGAAACACTGGTAATCCAGGAGATGTTAGAAGTTAGAACAGAACCAATCAATTGAATAGGGGAATTCAAGTTTCAGTTGCCCGCAACTGAATCGTCTCAATCAGGCAGCAAAGAATGACACCGAAAATCGATTGCTTTCCCCAATCTGAAAAAATAGGACATATCTGGCATTCAGACAACCCTAGCGAAGAAATCACACCCTTTCTACTTAACCGAATCATCTACTTCAAGATTCCTTCACAGATGCCACGCTACAACTGAAAACAAGAACTGACGGTGGAAACAATGGAATGGAATAAACCTCTGCCCAGCACCTGACAACCATCCCAACTCCACTTGCCACCTAAAGAAGAACCAGGGTTCTTTAAGCGCTGCCAACCTTTGAAATCTTTGGAACATCCACCGGGAAGTTGTCAATCTCATCGATCCAGGGGCTCTTCTCCTTGGCCGGGTTCACGGTCCGGAGCGCCTTCCAGACAGCGCTGTTGCACTTGAATCCAGAACCGAACGCGATCTGCCAGATCCTGTCGCGCTTCCTGATCCTACCCTTCGCCTCAGTGTATGCCAGCTCGTACCAGAGTGAGCTGCTTGATGTGTTGCCAAACCTGTACAGGGTCATCCTCGATGGCTCCATGTGCCAGTCGGTGAGCTCCAGGTTCTTCTCCAGCTCATCCAGCACAGCACGGCCACCAGCGTGGATGCAGAAGTGCTCGAAAGCCAACTTGAAGTCGGGGATGTACGGCTTGATCTTCATCTTGAGCACCTTCTTGGCAATCAACGTGCCCATGAAGAGAAGCTGCTCTGATAACGGGAGCACCAACGGCCCCAGCGTGGTGATGTTGGTCTTAAGCGCGTCTCCGGCCACCGCCATGAGGTCCTTGGACAGCGACACGCCAATCTTGCCAATCTCATCTTCCTCCTGCGTCACGCAGCCGAAGCACTTGTCGTCGGCTCCCTTGTGCGTGCGCACGGTGTGCACCAGCTCATACTTGGACCTCCGCCTGTCAGACCGCCTGTTCGAGAGCAGGATGGCCGCGCCACCCATCCGGAACAGGCAATTCGACACAAGCATGGACCGGTTGTTCCCGAAATACCAATTCAGCGTGATGTTCTCCATGCTGATGACCAGCGCGTAAGAGTTGGGGTGCACCTGCAGCAGATCCTTGGCGAGGTCAATGGACAGCAGCCCGGCGCTGCAGCCCATCCCGCCGAGGTTGTAGCTCACGATATTCCCCCTCAGCTTGTAATGGTTCACCACCATGGCTGACAACGACGGCGTCGGGTTGAACAGGCTGCAGTTGACCACTAGGACGCCAATGTCCTTGGGCCTGACCCCGGTCTTGTCGAGCAGCTGGTCGATGGCGCCGAACATGACGGCGCGCGCCTCCTTGCGCGCCTCGTCCATGCACGGGTTGGGGGGCACCCGGAGCACGGCGGGGGGCAGGTAGGTGTCCTCGCCGAGGCCGGAGCGCTCGAGGATCTTGCGCTGGAATTCGAGGTTGTCGTCCGTGAAGGATCCGGTGAGCTTGGAGCAGTGCATGAAGGTCTGGCGCGTGCACTTGCGCTCCGGCTCCGGCTTGTAGCAGGCGAAGTCGAGCAGGTACACGGGGCGCGGGCGGGTGAGGAAGTAGACAGTGGAGAGGAAGACGAGCAGCGTGGAGCAGGTGACGACGGAGAGGAGGTTGAAGCGGAGCTGCTCCCACAGGTCGGCGAGGTCGCGCGGGGAGACGGTGGAGAGCTGCACGGCGACGAGCGCCATCAGCGGCGACAGCAGCAGGTACATCCCGTGGGAGATGAGGTAGTGGTACCCCAGCTTCACATACTTGAGCCGCACTGACTGCTGGAAGTCCGGCAGCCGCCTCCGTGGCTGCGCCGGCGGCGCGGCGGCATTGGGCGGCGCCGACGTCTCCATTTCTGAAAACAACAGAGATTCCCGTCAGAAAGTCCCAAATGCCAGGATCTCAGCCAAGAACTTCTGGATCTCAAAAATCGTGGTTCAGATTGGAAAACGCAGAGAATCCAAATCTAACGCGGGCGAGCCATCAGGGCGCGAGGGAGGTTTTCAGGCGTACCAGGAGGAAGAAGGGGTTCCTAGAGAAGGGTAGAAGGGTAGGGAGGAGGCGACGGAGGGAGAGAAGAAGGCTTAAGCCGGCAAGCCGCCGCCTTCCCCCTCTCTTTCTCGATCTCCTCGCTAGTGCGGCCGCGAGCGCCACGGGGAGGCGCTCGGTGGTTTAATAGGGGGCCAAGGGAGGCCACGCGAAATGAACAAACGGAGAAGACAGGGGGCCGTTGAAGAGGAAATTTCATTTAGCCCCCTCTGTAAATTTCCGTATTCTAGTTTAGCCCAAAAGGATCGTATTTGAGCTGTCACCTGAAAATATTATATTTACTAAGTACGAAGAAACTATTTTTTTTACACTGATCAACGTAGTACATGTTAAATAGAAAAATAACTCTTTAATTATATATTGGGGCGAGGACTTTATATTCATGGCAATAATGATCTAAATATTGTCCATTTTTCCAAAAGAAAAATTGTTCATTTCTTTAAAGCACTTTGACTCTATAGATTGGATCCAATTTTGTCCATATTTTGAATCCTTGGCCTCATAAGAAAAACATCCCTTGTGTGTGGTTTGTGTCATATCTTCTCTGAAAGAGTGAAGTGGTTTGTGAGACTCTAATTCAATGTTGAGGGTAATATGTAGTTTCACTTGAAACAAGTTCGGACACTTGCACTCTATAAACAATCAAATTTTGATTAGAACTGGAAAGTTATCGTAAGGCTCTGTTCGGCTGGCTGAAAAAACGGTTGATGCTGATGCAGATGTTGATTTATTATGAGAGAAAAATATCGTTATTTCGCTGAAACGGTACAGCTAATAAATTCAAGAAAACAGGGCCTTAAGACAGTTAGGGATTATTGCCAGAGCCCCAGAGCTCCAATTGCACGAATAACAATTCTATAGATTTCATTATTCTATCCTAGTTAAAAAGAGTAGTTTTTCTTTGTTTTATACGAATTTCTTTCCCAACGGGGTCTAGAGAAAACCAACCAACCAACCCGTATGGCAATGGCGTCGTATTTCCCTTTTCTGTTTTCATGCTAATCTTCAGTGGGGGTGTTTGCTTCACATCAAAGCCGCAAGCCGCTGCCAATGTTGGCATATTCTGCCTCCCTATCGCACGTTTGTTTCTCCATGATACCAGGATCATGACCATCGTTATACACATAGGCATGTTTGTTTCAGATAAGCTGTACAAATAGAGTAAAAGTGATAGCCAAATTAAGCTGGTCTAACCTAGCTTCTATTTTTTAGAAAAATGAGAGCTGTGGGAATAAACGTTGCCAGAATAAGCTGCTGAAAAATATAACGTTTGGCTATTGATTTCAGCTTATTTTAGATATAAGCAGCTTATAAGTTAGTACCAAACAGGCCCACAAGGGTGAAGTTGTCGAGTAGCTACATAAGGTCCATAAGCCTTAGTTCGCTTCGCTGATAAGCCAGGTTAAAAAGTACTTATTCGCTGATTTATTGTGAGAGAAAAATATTATACCATGACTGATAAGTTCAAGCGAATAGGGACCGGCACAAGGATGCCAAAAACTAGGAACAAAAGTAGTTGTTGTCTTAAACTCTACTTTTGAGATAAATCAAAAGATATATGTGAGTTTGTGATTCCTATGAGCCATAGCCATGTAAGATAATTCAGACGTATACAGTGACTTCAGTCAATCTCAAAAATTTGTCGGTCCAGTCTTCGAAGATGCTCGTAGGAGTAGGATTCGCGTGCGTAGTGTTCATAGAGGGTGATTGCGCGTAAGTTATGAATGTCTGAGTTAGTACTATGTAATCGTAAAAAAAATCCCACGTGGCTGGTCATGGCGAGGTATTTTATCAATTATATTTGCTAAAAAAGTTGCAAGCATCGTTTTTTTAAAAGCAATGAGTTGATATTTCATTTGTCATGCCAATTGCTACTGTGCCTTGGCACGTTTGCTGTGTTCCATGTTGGAACATTTGGCTATTTAACTACTCCCTCCATCTTCAAAATTATAAGTTAATTCAAACTTTATTGAAGAGTCAAGACATCAAATTTGACCAAATTTATAAAATAAAATAATAACATTTTATGATACCAACTAAGTCTTATTAGATTCTCTATTAATTTTATTTTCATAGTATACCTATTTGATTTCATAAATTTTCGTAATTCTCTCGGTAAGTTTGGTCAAATTTAAGATGTTTTGTCTCTAATAAAGTTAGAATGACTTATAATTTGATTGATGGAGTAAGAAAAAAAAAAGGAAATTTCACATAATCATGTTTCCGGTATTAAAATTTTCTGGAAACGTGGGGCTAATTGGGAAACGACAAACCATTATGCAACGGTCTATGCCTACAAAAATTCTGCGCGTATTATAAAGATCGACGGCGCCACGGCGGCGAGGGTGCCTGGGTTTAATACGGACGGCTGGATGGGCCTGGACCAGTAACAGGTGCCCACGTTGCGGGTACTGTTGCCCGTCCACCCTCTTTCCATATACCTAGGCCCCATGTGGCTTTGCCAGTGGAAACAGTAGTACTGCAGTAGTGCTGGACAACTGGGCCAGCAGAACGTGTGGGCCCCCTTTGCTGGACTAGCCTGGCTGCTGCTGGGCGCTGGCGCTGCTGACTGCTGGAGCGCTAGGAGAGGGTGTAGTGTCTTCCAAAAAGAATAGGAGTACTCCTTGCCCCTTTCGAAGGCATATATTTTCAGGAAAGTCACTCTAGGTATTTTCCACACATTTTCTCAAAGCTTATGTATACATTTAGTTTTGGAATATTTTTTAGGGCACATGCCTCAGCGTGAAGAATAAAAATCATGGACAACATTTTTGTTTATTCTTGGACCATTTTATGGTTTCACCACCCTGATTTTTGGGGTGGGCTAAATTTCTTCTGGCTTTTTCTAAATGCATAGCGTAGTTATGCTATGTATTTAGATATAGATATATACTATATCTAAATAAATAGTAAAAACTATGTACTTCTTGTTTTTCATAGCGTATTAGGTTTGCCCTAAGAGCATGTCCAAGAGTTTCTGAAACACACTCTCAATCTTAATTTTTCTGGCAAGATTAAAAAAATGTCTCTCCAACAACTCACTATCTCAACTTCTAATCTTTCTGCACTTGGAAAAACCAATCTAATCGCGTGGAAATATACGCATGCGCATCGACCGACCAATATGAAGGTGGAAGGATGCGAGGAAGAATAATGAGTAGGACAAGAGTTCCAATGCAAATGTACCATAGAGAAAGAAAGTATAAAAATGGTAAGGGTGATTTGGAAATAATTTGGGATTCCTGATGCAAAAATTGTGTGGCAGAACCGCCCGAAAGAACGCACTTATGGAGGCGCTTGTCTTCCACTAGACACTAAGCATCCCGAGAGCGAGCTACATCGGGCGGATTCCATCGAGCACACCCCAGGGGAGGGCCCGAATAATCCACCTTTTTTCCCTCAGGATCCAATAATGAGAACGAGTTTACATTACTTAGTCCATTTCATACATCCAGAGTTCTTAGAAATATATTTTTACAAGGATCCGTCTGTGCCCACCATAAGAATCCTTCACACAATGGCTACTCCTCAAGCAGTACCTGCAGCAGGGGTAAATAAACTCTGAGTATACAATGTACTCGCAAGACTTATCCGACTAGTGAAAATAATTTTTCGACTCCAAGGAATATGATAAGCTTTATGGTTTGCTGGTTTCCTTTTTGTAGAAAGTAATACTAATAGTGAATCCTTATAGATGTTAATTATTAGCATTCAAGATTAGTTCATTATCTAACCGTTCTATGTAAGCACCTGTTCTACTCTCAAGCAAGAGTTGAGCAAACAGTTCCATTTCACCACCTTTTCTCTTTAAGTTCATACTACGGTGCTAGAGTGTAGACAAGCCGTACCGGATCACCGGCGATTCGTGAATCAATGTGCCCAGCTGGGTAACCCCGAAACACACGCCCCGCTTGTACCCTAGGCATAAGCGGGACCAACCCATCACTCTCCTATCATGGGGTCTAGATCCCCGTCCAAACTTGGGCTCCAAGCCCCCGCTCCTGAATCTCAGACTCAGTGCGATGCTTAGACCTCCACCAACCCCGTCTCCAATCAGTCGGTCCAAAAAAGCCAGAACCCACGACAAGAGAGCAACAAGCCTTCCCTACGTCCATACCTAAGTATGTGCTCAGGATAATAAGTCTGTGACTTGCCTAGAGTCCAATACAACGACCGATCCTTAACCGACTTAGATAGGGAAACGGTGTAACCAAGCTATGTCCCATTGGCCGTAGGACACAACCTCTTACACCCACCAATACTCAAACCATATCCCTGCCCGGTCTCAATTTTCCTTTTACCATTTTATCATGAGTGATAATAATAATCACCTATTATGAGCAACGGCAGGTTACTCACGCTACCAAAATCCTGAGCATAGCAACTACTCGACCTATGCTAGTAGGACTCATAGGTAGGTATATCTATGCATGTAGTTTCCATAAAATGTTTGTAACGTAAATGCACATCACATGTATATATTCAGATATAATTCAAAATAAGGGTTATGCACCAGGGCTTGCCTTGGGCAGGCAGGGTGTCAACAAAGCCAACAACTGAAGGCTCTGGGGCTCCCTCCTATACGAGAATCTTCTCCTCGTACTCCTCAATGATCTCCTTGTAGTCCTACTTGTCCGTAGGCATGAACTCTATCAACTAGTTATCTACATACATGAAATAATGATGCAACACTTAATAATACGGTAACAATAACTCTTAAAATAAGAATACATCTATCAAACCACTAAGCTAGCTCTACCGACTATGACACTAAGTTGTGAAAGGTCCTAATATGGCTAGAGGGGGATGAATAGCCTATTTAAAAATCTACAAATCAACTAGAGCAATTTGATTAGTATGATAAATAGCGTAATGCAAACTTGCTCTAGCTCTACAAGGGTTGCAAGCCTCCTATCCAACAATTCTTGTTGCAATGGTTACTTAGGCACACAAACTTGCTATTCTAAAAAGCTCAACTAGATGAATATAAACAATAAAGCAAGCTCTCAATTCTAATTACACTAAAAAGCTTGTATCAACTAGTTTGCAAGAATGTAATCAAGTAAGTAGGGTGATTATATCGTCGTGTAGGGGATGAACCAATCACAAGATGAAGATCAAGCCAATCACCGGGAGAATGCAAATGACAAGAGACAATCGATTTTCTCCCGAGGTTCATGTGCTTGCCAACACGCTACATCCCTGTTGTGTCGACCAACACTTGGTGGTTTGGCGGCTAAGAGGTGTTTCACAAACCTCGTCCACACGATAGGACACTGTAAGAACTGACCCACAAGTGAGGTAACTCAATGACATGAGCAATTTACTAGAGTTATCTTTCGGCACTCCATCGGGGAAGGTACAACTCCCCTTATAATCACCGAAGGTGGCCACTGCGGCAGAACCTCCTAAGTTATAGGGCCCACATGCACCTGTCACTATCCGACGACCTTTGACATTTATGCATATGTTTCCATTAACTTAAAAAGACTATCGGGTGTCCTCGGGAAACCCTGAATCATCCACAATTTCTGAGCAGGATCACGTTACAGAGTCATTGTAGTATTACAACATTTATTCAAACATCAATACCAGAGTAAAAATAGTAGAAGTCTTACAATAACATAATTTACAAAACAGTAGTTTCAAACCTCGCAACTAGGTTCGATGTTTATTACAAGATGAAATAGTGGAGTGGCATTATAATATAATACAAAACATACAATGAAACTGCCCTGCCCAAGGGCCACATATTTACTTCTCATCGTCATCACAAGGTACAACTGTCATGCAGCATGATCCAAAACAGATCTGCTCATGAGGCTCACCTGCAACAAGGGTCAACGAACCCTAAGTACAAAAGTACTCAATAAGACTTAACCGAAATAAAACTGATAGAACTCAAGAATGCTGGCTCATGGGATTCAAGGTATGGCTTTAACAATAATCAAGGTTCTTTTGCGTAAAAGCTCTTTAACAAAATTCTTTATATAGAAAACTTCATAAAATCATATACAAAGTTGACACGATCCATGTTGAGATCATGAAACTTCATATCCAACACCTTCACAAGCCTTATTCGAGTTCCAATTATTAGTACTACGATGATGAACAGAGAAGTGAGTCTCCATAACCGAGGAGCAACGACGATTCGAACCGATTAAACGCAGCTGGGGATTCTAGACCACACGACATATGCAGGTCCCCGACCTACATATATCAACCTACTCTTGGATCCTCTAAGGCAAGAACAGGTCCGCACCACCTGAGAATACAGTACTCCACCAATCCAGCCCATTGCCATGTGGGTACACGCTATTCCCGCCATCTCTCCACTCCTAGTGCGTGAGTAGCCATTCTCGTAATAGAATCGCCAAGTTCAGGCTTACTAGAGTATGTGGTTAGTACTACAAAGTCTCACCGCACATAGTTCAACAACGGACGTGCCTTAATTGACATAGGCGGAAAGAACCTGCTCACAAGACCTCCATGTCTTGTGGCTCACGCACACCGAGTCCACCCGGTCTAGATTTATTACTCCATATTCCCATATTACATGATAACATAAGTTAATCAAATCCCGTTTAAAGTTTGCAGGTGATAGGTAATCACCTGACTTTCATCGTTCTACGCATAGCTAAGCATAACTAGGCATATACGAATTTAAAACTGGTAATATGGTAATTATGGAATAACAAGGTGGGTAATGTACCAATTTGACTTGTACTTGACTCCTAATCACTTAATGCAGTAAAAAGAAGCAAAAGTAAAATCAATTTGTAAAATACAAGGTAGGGTTGTATGCATCCGGGGCTTGCCTTCGTTGACGGAAAAGTCCGGTTCCTGCGACGTTTCACAAGTATTTGATCCGACCTCAACAGACGGATTAACTTCCTCAACAACTTGATTAATTATCACGTGTTCACCTTCGTTCACTACACGTAGTAACAATGCCATGTTTAACATGATGTGGAATACGAAACATGATGCTCGATGATGGATGCAAAATTTAACAATTTGAATACAACTTTCCTTCGCGGTACAGTTGCGAGTCAAATAAACTAAATCTTTTTCATAACACATACATCAATAGCCAAGGATCATTATCAACTAATGACCCAAGGTCATCACTTAATCCAAAATTTCAAACAAAACCTAAATCATTAAAGGTTACTATTTATTTTTATGAATTAATTATTTAATTCAAAATTATGAAATAAATCAACTTATTCTAATTGACCTCAAAATTTTTGTAAATGTTCATTACATGATAACTAAGTGGCAAAACAAATTTATAATTTTTGGATAAATAAATAAGCCTAGAAAAATCATGGAAATCCATTTATTAATAAATTGAGCAATTTTTATTACATTCAAAAATTACTGAAAAACATTATTTCATATTTTTCTTTAATAATATAAATCACAGAGAAGTCACACAAAAATTTTCATAATTTTTGGAGCTCTAAATAAATCTACACAAAAATAACAAATTACATTACTATTTATTCAAATCTGAAAATAGAAAAATCCATTTGAACGCTGAGTCACTGACAACGGGTCCCACCTGTCATCCCTAACCTCGCACGTTTGACCACGACAGCGACGGCGCTGACCAGCGTAAACTCATCGACGGTGAGTCCAACGGCGACGACCAAAGTACCAAAATGATCACCAAGACTAGGCGCATCGATTGACGTCCCTATCAGCACTGATTACGGCCCTATACTAGCTTGTCGTCGGCCATGGCGGATGCGGTGGCACGACAGCGCTATGCCGGCGACGTGAAACCTATACAGCTTAAATAGAAGGCCTAGGAAGCATCAGCAGCTCACCCCAAACGTGACTAAGTAGAGCACAAGGCCGGAGGAGCAACGGAGAGGTGGGTCGACGTCCCGAGCAAGCACGGCGGAGCAGATCGTCGTCGGTGGCGATGTTCCGGGAGCTGTGGTGGTTAAAATGAGAAATCAATGGGTCATGGAGGACTACAACATCGTGGTGAAGCTAAAACAAGACTCAGCAGGGGCAGAGGATCACCGTAACACGCTGGCCACGGCGAAGCGCTCGCGACGGGGACGATGCCGGCCGCGAGGAAGAAGAGCGCGCACCGCAAGTTTCTGGTGAAGACAAGCCACAAGGACTGGTTTGCTGGACGCGTAAGGAACTAGCGGAGCTAGGACATGCTTTGCTGCGATGGCGCGGGTGCTGGTTCAACGGCAAACGCTCAACGGAGTTATGACAACAGCGCCGAGAAAACAGAGGAAGGGAAACAGCGAAGAACGGTGATGGCTTAGGCCTTAAGGAGCGGCCAAAAGCACAACGAAGCCATGCAGGAGCCTTTCCCATGCCAGCGCGAAGCCAAGGACATCCACACGCACGTCTAGAAGTGAACCGAAGGTCGCCGGCGGTGTAGCTACGGCGGTGAACACTGTTCACAGTATTTACAAGTTTGCCATTCACCAAAATTCACAAATTACTCTCAAATTTTCATAACAACTCAAAAATCTCCAAATACAAAAGTTGTTCAAAATCAAAAGTTCTACAACTTTGCTTTTATAACCAACTCCTAATTCAGTCTAGATTTTGAAATGAACTTTTGAATTCAAACAGGGAGTTTTAACGAATTACGCCTTTTTGAATTACTCCAAATTTTTCTAAACAACTTGAAAAACTCCAAAAACAAACTTTGTATAACATGTCAAGCTCTACACTTTTTCTTTTAGGCTTAACCCCAAAATATGCTTAGATTTTGAAATGGATTTTCAGGGTAGGGTTTAAATACTGAAAATTAGGGTTTTCTGGAAAATTCAAATCCAAACCAAATTTTGACATGATTCAAACAATTCAATTCAACACTCATAACACAAATGTAAACTTGTTTTAGTGAATGCATATCAAAGTTTGCAATATGAACAATTACCTTGCAATGCATATGATGACATGTCATGTTTTTAATATTTAAACACCCGGGGTGTTACAATCCTTCCCCCTAAAAGAAATCTCGCCCCGAGATTCAAAGCCATAGAGTAAGTAATGGAAAAGGAAATGTGTTAGTCCAAAAACATCCAGAACTTGTCTATAAAATAGCTGAGGTTCCTTTACAAAATACAATTTGTAGCAACCGAGCTCAACTAACATTACTCTATTCTATATTGACGCTAGAAACTCTAGAAACTTTTCTAACAAGTAATCTTCTGATTCCCAGGTAGCTTCCTCTTCTAAATGTTGATTCCATTATATTTTATAGAACTTGATTGTCCATCTTCAAGTAACACGATCTTTCTGATCTAACACTCAGATAGGATATTCGGAGTAAGTTAAATCCGGTTCTAGTTCCACTCCTTCAACTTCAACATTCTGTTCAAGCACTCGGAGACACTTCTTCCATTGAGAAACATGAACACATCATGCACAGCTACGAGATGTTCTGGTAATTTCAAGTGATATGCCACTTTTCCATACCTCTCCAAAATTTGATATGGTCCAATGTATCGGGGTGCCAACTTTCCTTTAACACCAAAATGGTTAAAAGGACCTAGGATGCCGCCTAGAGGGGGGTGAATAGGCGTTTCTGAAAATTAACACCTTTAAATACGGAAACAATTAGAAAGGGGAGTTTCCAAAATGGAAACTCCAAATCAAGAGTACTACCACCCCTCACAAGTTAGCCACAAAGTAAACAAGGTATAAAGAATATATATAGAAGCTACAACCCTACAACACCAAGTTAGAACAGAGAATAAATATTTTCAGTGCAGGCAGGAAATACCGGACGTGTCCGGTATGAATAAATTCAGTCCACAATAGTAATGCCGGACACGTCCGATAGGTGAAAGACAGAACCAATTAAGTTGCTGCTTGTGATTCTTCGTTTTAACTGTAATATTTATTTATTTGTATACTTGCATCTCAATAAATAAATTACTCTACTAGAGAGCTAATAAAAGCAACATATGGCAAACATGATGAATCTCAAGTGAAATTAATTAGCCACTTTCATTATTTCACAAATGTACTTATTTGTGAACTATAGAACATGTAATGAACAAGATGGCTATCCTAAAAGGTTTAGGTACGTGTTACCAATGGTGAGGATGAAATATATGAGATGTTCATCGTATTATCTTCGGGTCAACCATATAAGGGATTAAGATAAGAATTGGTTGATAGATTGAGTGAATATAGTCAAATTGCTTGCTCAACCACCCCGAAGACTTCATCTCATCACCAAGTACCTACATCATTAACCTAAGCACACTTTGGTACCCAACTCTTGTTGGGTCCTTTTGAGTTAGTCAATAAGTGCTTAGGCACCCAAATGGCTTTAGCATTAGTTTGTGGTGAACACATCACCTTACTAGTGCTAACTCCATTTGTGGTCTTCCTAAGCATATCATTATAAACAAATGTGTTTGGCTTAGGAGTTTTACCATTTGGGCATTCATAGCTTAGATGCCCCTTTCTTCTACAAGCATAGCATATGCGGCCTTTGTGTGCTCTATGCTTGGTTTGCTTGTATGGACATCTATCAACCTTGTGGCCCATCTCATTGCACCCATAGCATCTTCTAGTTGCAACTTGGGCTTCCTTTCTTGCTTCTTTGTACATTGGGCATTTCTTGGTAGAAGCCTTTTGATTGGCGGCTTCAACTTTGTCGGCCCAACTCTTGTGTGGACACATAGCCCACTCATGTCCATACAATCCACAACCATAGCACATCCTTTTTCCATGTTTCTTGCTCTTGGTTGTGTTGGCCTTGCTTGAGATGTGATTCTTTTGTTGGGCTTTGGAGGAAGCAAGGTTTGAACCCTTCTCAAGCTTCTTCACCATGTTATTACGGTTATCTTGAGAAGGTTGTGCTTTCTCCTTACCCTTCAATCGAATCACATCTTTCTTTAATCTTTGCACTTCTTCTTTGAGCTCTATGTTTTCTATAAGATTTAGCTCAATCGAAGATTGGCTTGCTTGAGTAGCACATTCATTAGTACAAGAAATATTTAATTGAGATGGTGTACTAGTGAGCGGATGTGTGAGAGGTTGAGAGAATTTTACCGATGTAATCACAACCTCATGAGCCACCTCAAGCATGATGCTTGATTCTACTACTTCCTCATGAGAGCACTTTAGATGATCATAATTTGCTTGTAGCTCATTATACTTGCTTGATAGTTCATCTAGCCTTGCTTTGAGCTCGAAGTTTTCCTTCTCTAGTTGTGAAACACTAGAAGAGGAGTTAGTAGCTAAAGCATGCTCAATTGACAATTTTTCATACCTCTCATTTATTGCCTTTAGCTCTTGCAATTTGGAGATGAGAAACTTTTCTTGATTTTGAAGCGATTGCTCTTGCTTCTCAATCTCTTCTTCAAGCTCATCATTCTTTTCAACTATCTTCATGATGATGAACTTGTCTTTATGGTTGAGATGATCAAGGTTGTAGTTGTCTTCAACTTCAATATCACTCTTATCTTGATCATCCACTTGAGCCTTCTCCTTTTCTTGATCTTTCTTGTTATTCTTCTTCTTGCTTTTCTTGGCCATGAGACACAAGTGATGAGTATCATGAGATACAGAGATTGACTCATCACTTGGTTGCCACCGGGCTTGAGCATCGTTGCAAACAGCTGCTTGCTGGTCTGCTGCCTCGGCAATACCGGACACGTCCGGCAGGCATACCGGACACGTCCGGTACATGCAGGCAGACAGCAGGTCATGCGCTGCTTGCGCTTCTTGCTCCGGCTCGGCACTCTTGAGGTCTTGTGAGGCTTCTTTGCTGTATGAAGACACAATGGACACACTTTCCATTGACTCAATCTCAAGTGCATCATCACATTTGGATTTTCCATATAAATCAAAAAGTCTAGTCCAAATGAGATGAGCACTCTCCGGAGGTGGTTGTCCATTGAATATTGCCTCATCTTGAACCTCTACACTTAATGTACTCAAAATGACATTAATAGCTTGAGCATTGAGTTGCACGCATATCTCTTCCTCTTTTGACAAATTTTTGTAGTTGCTCCAATCAACTATAGGAAGAGGTATGCTTGCATCCACAATATGCTCAACAAGAGGACTAATATCTCTAAAAGCATTGAGTACATTAATTGACCAAGGTAGAAAGTTTGAACCATCATTTTGGAGAAGCACCGGCTCCAACTCGACAGGCGTCGACATCCTTTTCTCACGGCGGTGAAGCTTTAGGTGAGAACCTCGCTCCGATACCAATTGAAAGGACCTAGGATGCCGCCTAGAGGGGGTTGAATAGGCGTTTCTAAAAATTAACACCTTTAAATGCGGAAACAATTAGAAAGGGGAGTTTCCAAAATGGAAACTCCAAATCAAGAGTACTACCACCCCTCACAAGTTAGCCACAAAGTAAACAAGGTATAAAGAATATATATAGAAGCTACAACCCTGCAACACCAAGTTAGAACAGAGAATAAATATTTTCAGTGCAGGTAGGAAATACCGGACGTGTCCGGTATACACGATTTCTGCAGATCAGCCCTGAACTTGCCCCTTTCGATTTCTATCTTCAAACCAAACTGCAGGCACCTAATGGAGATGACAATATACACAGAGAACCTGCAGCACAGCTAGAGCAACACAAATATCAAATGAAATGCGAATTAAGACATGATATTTGTTTTACCGAAGTTCGGACTCGTTCGAGTCCTACTCTCCGTTGAGGGGGCTGCGGGCGACCCAGCGAAGGTCAGCCCTAGAGGGTACCACGAAGGTCACTCTAGCCGGAGTCTTTTCCAACTCCTTTTCCTCCTTCCACTAAATGATTCCGAGGCGGCAGAATCGACCGTTACAAACTTTCCGAAGCAACCACAATCTCTCGGTTGCTCTCCGGCGATGCCTAGCCGTCTAGGACCAAAGAGTCCAAGAGTAACAAATGCGAATCACGAGATTGACAATATGCACAAGTGCTCAAGTGGTGGCTTGCTCTCTTTTTCAAATTCTTTCTCAACCCACAAATTGATTTTGCAATTTGGATCACACACTCACTAAGAGAGGGTTTAGGAGAGTTGGCAAGGCTCAAAAACGTGTGTCTATCTCAGCAGAATCAGCAGCCTCCAAAGGTGGAGGCTTGGGGGTATTTATAGCCCCCTTGAAAAACTAGCCGTTTTATAGCCGTTGCAATACCGGACATGTCCGGTATGCATACCGGACACGTCCGGTATGACTCACACTGCGCCAACGGTAACTAAGTTACATGATGTTGTGAGGCATCGAAACTCCCGAAGAATGCCGGGACTTCCGACCGTCGGAACTCCTGACTCAAGTCGGAACCCCCGACCCTCAGTAATTTTGAAAAACATGTAACTGAGTTAAAGTTAGTGAGGTGTCGGAACTCCCGACATATGCCGGAACTCCCGACCGTCGGAACTCCCGACATACGTCGGAACTCCCGACCCTCACGGCTTTTGAAAACTAGCCGTTGGCCACTGGTCATCCATACCAGACACGTCCGGTATGCATACCGGACATGTCCGGTATGACCAGGACAGTGAACCCACAAGTCAGTTAAAGTGCGACACGTCGGAACTCCTGACCCATGCCGGGACTCCCGACCGTCGGAACTCCCGACCTACGTCGGAACTCCCGACTAACCAACCCGAGAACAACAATTTCAAAGCTGCTGGACAAATACCGGACACGTCCGGTATGAATACCGGACACGTCCGGTATTGCCAGACCAGCAAGTGATCAGTTAGCACTTTTGTCGCTCAAATACTCAAAACTCACATGGGTTGGCTTGAGCACTTATGAAACATTATCTATCAACATGATGCATCCCTCTTCATAGTACGGCATACCTATTAAACTCAAGATAAATGGAAATATGAATTTGTACCACTTGAGTTGTTCTTTTGAATTGATGCCGTCCTTTCCAATCTTCATCAAGTAAGGGTGCTAACATGTTGATGTTGATCTTTTCACTTGAGCATAGCCATCTTGAGCATGTGACTTGATTCCATTCATCAAGTTTGAATAATCCCAGATGTATCAAGTCACTTCCATCAAATACTTCATTATAGATTTTATCCTTCACATAAATATGACCATCTTAGCTTGATTAGTACCTCAACTAAATGCAAGTACTTTCTTCTTCACCCTAGCTAGGTTCTTCGGCCGCCAAGCCGTCGCTTGCCCTTCACCCTTGCTTAGTACCTCGAAGCCTTTCCTTGCTATCTTCACCATCTCAAGCCATCAAGTCACATCTTGTGTTGAATTATCCATTCATATGTATTGTTATCTTTTTCATTTTAATTTAGCAAGCTTCAAATATGAGACCATTCCATATGCAATCCCTCATGTCTCATTAACTAATAATCATGAGCTTGCTTTCACATAGTACATGGAAATCCCACAAGAAATAAGCCTTCACATGATTTCCATTTGCATTGTTGTCTTGTGCTTGAACTAGATTGTTTATACAACAATACATCATTTTGGCTTTCATTAAGTGCCTGTGAGATAACCTATTACCTGTCCACACTTAGCAAACGGGTTAGTCCTTTAATCATGTTGTCATTCAATCATCCAAAACCCACTAAAGGGCTAGATGCACTTTCAATGGTTAACTCCCTTCATTGGTGATACTTTCAGATATACAAAATCTCCTTTGTTAAATACCAATGGTCTTCGTCTTCTATCCACATAACTCTTTTGGCGGGACTGAGCTATTTTCAAATTACTCTGTATTTGCCTAACCTTGTCTTCTCTTTTTTTCACAAGGTCAAGTCCAAAGAATCTTCTTTCTCCAGGCTCTGACCAACTCAATGATGTTCTGCATCTACGACCATAGAGTGCTTCAAATGGAGCCATTCTAATGCTTTCCTAATAACTATTGTTGTATGAGAACTCGGCCAAAGGTAAGCACTCATCCCACTTATTGGAATAGTTAAGGACACAACACCTTAACATATCTTCAAGTACTTGATTGACTCTTTCAGTCTGTCCATCAGTCTGTGGATGATAAGCTATACTATACAGAAGTTTGGTACCCAATGAAGAATGCAATTGTTTCCTAAAGTTGGAGACAAAATGTGTACTCATATCTGACACAATAGTCTTGGGTACTCCATGGAGACTCATAATTCGCTCTAAATACATCTTGGCATATCGTATAGTGGGATATGTATTCTGGACTAGAAGAAAATGTGCTGATTTGGTTAGTCAATCTACAATAACCTATACTGAATCAAATCCCTTTGATGTCTTGGGTAGACCAACAATAAAATTCATACTTATGTCCTCCCATTTCCAAGATGGAATAGGTAATGGTTGTAATTCACCAGCAGACCTCAAATGTATAGCTTTCACCTTTTGACAAGTATCACACTTTGCTATATATCTAGCAATCTCTATTTTCATTTTAGTCCACCAGAACCTTTGCTTCAAGTCCTGGTACATCTTGTTGCTTCTCGGATGGATAGATAACCTAGTAGCATGTGCCTCTTCTAGAATTGACTACCGTAACTCAGGAATCTTTGGTACCACCAGGCGATCCTTGAACCATAACACATCTTCATCATCTATGCTAAAGCATTCTGCTTTTCCATTCTTGACTCTTTCCTTGATATGGGCTATACCCTTGTTTTCCTTTTGAGCAACAATAACTTGACCTCGAATAGTGGCTTCAACAATTATGTTGATCAAACTACCTTGTCGAATTACTTCTACATTCAACTTCTCCATTTCTTGACATAGCGTCAAACCCATTGTTCTCACTGCTAGACAATTGCAATAACTTTTGTGACTGAGGGCATCTGCAACCACATTTGCTTTACCCGGGTGATAATGTACTTCCAAATCATAATCCTTAATTAGTTCTAACCATCTTCTTTGTCGCATGTTCAATTTTGACTGAGTAAAGATATACTTTAAGCTCTTGTGGTCTGTATACATATGGCACGTATTACCAAGCAGGTAATGCCACCAAATCTTCAGAGCATGAACCACAGCTGCTAACTTCAGATCATGAGTCAGATAGTGTTCTTCATGTTGCTTAAGTTGCCTGGATGCATAGGCAATGACTCGACCTTCTTGCATCAACACACATCCAATACCAATACCTAAAGCATTACAATAAACATCAAACGGCTTCTCGATATCAGGTTGGGCTAATACTGGTGCAGTGGTTAACAGTCTCTTCAAGGTCTGGAAAGCCTCTTCACAATTAGTTGACCAGACAAACTTGACTTGGTTCTTCAACAACTCGGTTATGGACTTTGATACTTTAGAGAAATCTGGAATAAACCGACGGTAATACCCTGCCAATCCTAGAAAACTCCGAACTTGATGAACTGTGGTTGGCGGTTTCCAATCAAGCACATCCTTCACTTTGCCGGGATCAACTGCAACTCCTTCGGCTGACAAGACATGTCCAAGAAATTACACTTCCTTAAGCCAAAAATCACACTTGCTGAACTTGGCATATAATTGATGTTCTCTCAAGCGGGTCAGAACAATCCTAAGATGTTCCGCATGTTCTTTCTTATTCTTGGAATATACTAAAATGTCATCAATAAACACCACTACAAACTTGTCTAGCTCAGGCATGAATACTGAGTTCATTAGATACATGAAATGAGCGGGAGCATTTGTCAAACCAAAAGACATTACCAAGTATTCATATAATCCATATCTTGTGGTAAATGCCATTTTGGGAATATCTTCAGGCTTTATCTTAATTTGATGATACCCTGATATCAAATCTATCTTGGAGAAAACTTTGGCTCTGGCCAATTAATCAAAAAGCAAATCTATCCGAGGTAAGGGATACTTATTCTTGATGGTCACTTCATTCAACGGACGATAGTCAACACATAACCTTAGGGTCTCATCTTTCTTTTTCACAAAAATTGCCGGACATCCCCAAGGTGAGGAACTAGGTTGGATAAACCCCTTCTCATTCAATTCTTGTAACTGAGTCTTCAACTCGGCCAATTCCTTAGGTGGCATCCTATAAGCTCTTCGAGAAATCGGAGCTATTCTAGGTTGCAATTCTATGTTAAACTAGACATCCCTATCAGGTGGTAGACCGGGTAGATCTTCTAGAAACACATCCAGAAATTCACACACTATCGAAATATCTCTAATCTCTTTGACAACAGTTGCACAAACCTTGCCCACTGATCTTCTTAGGGTTGGAAGTTGGATGAGAAGTTGAGAATTACTATCAGACAAACTTACTCTTAATGTCATATTCAAAGCATCTATAACAGCCTTATGCTGATACATCCAATTCATTCCCAAGATTACATCTATATCCTGATCCTTAAGGATAATCATGGTAGTGGGAAAAATATGCCCACCTAGGTTTACGGGACCTGGTATACCATTTCCTTAGTACAAAGACGTCCCCCGGGGACTGTATAAAGAAACTTTCCTTTGTTGCCCCAATTGAAATTTCATGCTTTATGACAAATGTTCTATTGATGAATGAATACGATGCGCCAGAATCAAAAAGTATAACTGCAGGATGATTGACAACAGGAAACATACCCATCATCACTGGCTCCCCTTCTAGAATTTCTCTAGCTTGAATATAGAACACCCGTCCTGTCTTCCTCTCATCTTTGCCCTTCTGAGCATTCTGATTGGGGTTCTTGTTTAGTGCCTGACCCTGTTGTTGATTGGTAGGGGCCTTTTGATAATTTTGATTAACCTATCTAGGATATGGAGATTCCCTAGAGAAATGACCAGTCCTTCCACAATTGTAACATGGATAGTTGTGACCCTGGGACGTTGGAACATTGCCACCAGGAGCATTGGTTGACTGTGAGTTTAGATAGGTTATAGCAGGATAGACATTTAACTGTTGCCTGGCTTGAGACTGTGGTGGACGGTAAGGAGGACGATTATGATGTACTAGATGATAAATCACCATCTACCTCTTCTGATTTCCCCCAAAAGATCCGGACGGCATACTCTTTTTCTTTTTGAGCTCCTTATGCTGCCGATACTTTGACTCCGAAGCAATTGCAATATTTATGGCCTCATGGTAAGTGACATTGGTGCAAGTTGTCATCATTGTTTGCAGCTTGGTATTCAAACCTCTCATAAACCACCTCTTCTTCTTGGCATTAGTATTGACATGTTCTGATGCATATTGTGATAGGTGATTAAATCTTCTTACATACTGCATCATAGTTTGATCTCCTTGCTTCAAAGCAAGGAATTCATCTAACTTCATTGCCATCACTCCTTCAGGGATATAATGGGCTCTGAAGGCAGTACGGAACTCAGCCCAAGTTATTGGAATGCCAGCTGGTTGCATAGCCACTAAGTTCGCCCACCAAGCACTTGCTGCACCTCTAAGTTGCTGGGCGACAAACGTAGGTTTCTGATACTCCATGCATGGAATAAGGTCAAATTTCTGCTCCATGGTTCGAAGCCAGTCATCAGCCTCCAATGGTTCATCTACCTTGGTGAACACTAGTGGTCTTGTGTCTGTAAAATCAACATATGTAGCCTCTTGTCTGTTATGGTGACGACCACGGTTTCCTTGCATCTGATTCTGATTACTTAGAGCGATCTCATGAAGCAAACGGGAATTTTCAGCCATCACATTGACAAGTGCAGTTATAGCATCAGCTAGATTTGTTGGAACTAGTGGCAGATCTAGAATACCATCCTCATCTTGTGAAGTTCCAGGAACATACGAACCCCGCGTACGACGCATCTGCTCATAACAAGCCAAACTTTATTCACAAGCCTTTATTGAATTGCACAAAAGCTTACTCCAGACACATTACATAGGGTTTACTAATATAAACACCAACTTGTAAGTACTAAAACAAAGATACATAGCTTAACTATAACTAACTATTATACAACTCTACTCTTTTCCATGATTATTTCAAACTTCAAGCTCGGTATCCATTCCAAAATTATTACTGCCTTCATCATTACTTTCATTGATCATTACTAATTCTTCAGGATCTTCTTCTTCTTCCTCTTCTGATTTGTTATCATCGGCAAGGATGACACTGGGGTCCATGGCATCAGCTTGGGGCTCATGATTTGGATTTAGTAGATTACTAAGCCTATGAACTTCCTCATGCAGATAAGTATTATGTTCTTTTAAATCTTCTATATAGAATTCTAGCTCATGAGTTCTAGCTCTAGCTACATTTTCCCTATGCCATGCTTCATTCCTTCCCTCCACCGTACGAACTAACATGCTTTCATAGTTCCTGTGCGCGGTGGTGAGACGCCTCAATTGACCCTGCAATTCTCCTACCTGTATAGCATCCAAAGCCCTATCTCTAGTAGCTTGTGCTAACTCTGCATAAATCCTCTATATCTTTGCTTGGGGATCAGGCCTAGAACTGCTACTGCTAGCACCATCATTTCTAGGGGCAAGTTGGTGATGAGGAACTCCTTTGGGTCCAGTGGACTTATGGGGCGTCATCTTGGCATGAGCCATATTGTAGGAAGCCAATTTAATCCAAGTAAGACCATTTGATCAAAGTCTAAAGAGCAGCTATGATGGATTACATTACTCAAACCAGTCTCACTACTCAACTCTAGACTAAGAGGTGAAGGAAGTAATGAGTGAATTAATAATGATGCATGAATCGTTCTTACGAACCAAAAACATCAAAGTTTATAATGCACATAAACAACATTTATTTTTATATAGGGCATAGTAATATTATTACTCCACCACACAAAACCTTTTTAATCAAATACGGAATAGGGAGAAAGAAATAAGATAAGTCAGAAGCAATTTGGACCAAATTAACAAGTTAAATTTAGTCATCCCAAATCAATTTAAAGTTTTTGTAAAACAATACAACAAAAACCTTGCAATGACCGCTCTGATACCATTCTATGGTAGAACCTCCTAAGTTATAGGGCCCACATGCATCTGTCACTGTCCGACGACCTTTGACATTTATGCATATGTTTTCATTAACTTAAAAAGACTGTCGGGTGTCCTCGGGGAACCCCGAATCATCCACGATTTCTGAGTAGGATCACGTTACAGAGTCATTGTAGTATGACAACATTTATTCAAACATCAATACCAGAGTAAAAACAGCGGAAGTCTTATAATAACATAATTTACAAAATAGTAGTTTCAAACCTCGCAACTAGGTTCGATGTTTATTACAAGATGAAATAGTGGAGTGGCATTATAATATAATACAAAACACATAATGAAACTACCCTGCCTAAGGGCCACACATTTACTTCTCATCGTCATCACAAGGTACAACTGTCATGCAGCATGATCCAAAACAGATCTGCTCATGAGGCTCACCTACAACAAGGGTCAATGAACCCTGAGTACAAAAGTACTCAACAAGACTTAACCAAAATAAAACTGATAGAACTCAAGAATGTCGGCTCATGGGATTCAAGGTATGGCTTTAACAATAATCAAGGTTCTTTTGCGTAAAAGCTCTTTAACAAAATTCTTTATATAGAAAACTTCATAAAATCATATACAAAGCTGACACGATCCATGTTGAGATCATGAAACTTCATATCCAACACCTTCACAAGCCTTATTCGAGTTCCAGTTATTAGTACTACGATGATGAACAAAGAAGTGAGTCTCCATAACCGAGGAGCAACGACAATTCGAACTGATTAAACCCAGCTAGGGATTCCAGACCACACGACATATGCAGGTCCCCGACCTACATATATCAACCTACTCTTGGATCCTCTAAGGCAAGAACGGGTCCACGCCACCCAAGAATACAGTACTCCACCAATCTAGCCCATTGCCACGTGGGTACACACTATTCCTGCCATCTCTCCACTCCCAGTGCGTGAGGAGCCATTCTCGTAATAGAATCGCCAAGTTCAGGCTTACAAGAGTATGTGGTTAGTACTACAAAGTCTCACTGCACATAGTTCAATAACGGACGTGCCTTAATCGACATAGGCGGAAAGAACCTGCTCACAAGACCTCCATGTCTTGTGGCTCACACACACCGAGTCCGTCCGGTCTAGATTTATTACTCCATATTCCCATATCACATGATAACATAAGTTAATCAAATCCCGTTTAAAGTTCGTAGGTGATAGGTAATCACCTGACTTTCATCGTTCTACGCATAGCTAAGCATAACTAGGCATATACGAATTTAAAACTAGTAATATGGTAATTATGGAATAACAAGGTGGGTAATGTACCAATTTGACTTGTACTTGACTCCTAATCACTTAATGCAGTAAAAAGAAGCAAAAGCAAAATCAATTTGTAAAATACAAGGTAGGGTTGTATGCATCCGGGGCTTGCCTTCGTTGATGGAAAAGTTCGGTTCCTGCGACATTTCATAAGTATTCGATCCGACCTGAACAGACGGATTAACTTCCTCAACAACTTGATTAATTACCACATGTTCACCTTCGTCCACTACATGTAGTAACAATGCCATGTTTAATATGATGCGGAATACGAAACATGATGCTCGATGATGGATGTAAAATTTAACAATTTGAATACAACTTTCCTTCGTGGTACAGTTGCAAGTCAAATAAACTAAATCTTTTTCGTAACACATACATCAATGGCCAAGGATCATTATCAACTAATGACCCAAGGTCATCACTTAATCCAAAATTTCAAACAAAACCTAAATCATTAAAGGTTACTATTTGTTTTTATGAATTAATTATTTAATTCAAAATTATGAAATAAATCAACTTATTCTAATTGACCTCAAATTTTTTGTAAATGTTCATTACATGATAACTAAGTGGCAAAATAAATTTCATAATTTTTGGATAAATAAATAAGCCTAGAAAAATCATGGAAATCCATTTATTAATAAATTGAGCAATTTTTATTACATTCAAAAATTACTGAAAAACATTATTTCATATTTTTCTTTAATAATATACATCACAGAGAAGTCACACAAAAATTTTCATAATTTTTGGAGCTCTAAATAAATCTACACAAAAATAACAAATTACATTACTATTCATTCAAATCTGAAAATAGAAAAATCCATTTGAACGCTGAGTCACTAACAACGGGTCCCACCTGTCATCCCTAACCTCGCGCGTTTGACCACAATGGCGATGGCGCTGACCGGCGTAAACTCGTCGACGGTGAGTCCAACGGCGACGGCCAAAGTACCAAAATGATCACCAAGACTAGGCGCATCGATTGACGTCCCTATTAGCACTGATTACGGCCCTATACTAGCTCGTTGTTGGCCATGGCGGATGCGGTGGCAGGGCAGTGCTACACCGGCGACGTGAAACCTATACAGCTTAAACAGAAGGCCTAGGAAGCATCAGCAGCTCATCCCAAACGCGACTGAGTAGAGCACAAGGTCGGAGGAGCAACGGAGATGTGGGTGGACGTCCCGAGCAAGCACGGCAGAGCAAATCGTCATCAGTGGTGATGTTTGTAACACCCCTGGTGTTAGGCTTGCCTAATTGCACTTGCATTTCATGAGCATGAGCATCATTCATCCATTCATGAGCATATATCACATGAAACATGTTATCGAAATATTGCAACGTACTGTATATTTCATGAGTGTTGTTTTTGTGAATTAAAGAGTGTGCAACACCCAAGTGCAACATGTGCAACTCACTTTAGTGGAACCTAGCTAGTTATTGTAATGCAACAAGATCATGAAACATGTGAAACATGACTATGAAACAAAAGTAACATTTCAATTGTTTTTCATCGTTTCAGTACATTCAGTGCTTGGTTCTTATGTGACCAATGTGTGGTATGGCTAAAAATATTGTTAAACATCTTAGCTATGCTTAGAAAGTCATTAGGAACATTGTTCATGTTGATCATTTTGCCTAATTAAGTTTCCAAGTCATGGTTTGACTTGTTTTGACCCTAGGACTTTTTGGTTTGACTGTTTAAAAAGTACAGCTTAGAATATTTGCATGTCTGAGCAACCTAAAACAAAGTTGTAACAAATTATATAAGGAACAAAAGTTATTTTGTGACCAAGTCATGAAAATGGGCACAACATGCTCTAAATGGTCCCACAAGTCAGAATTTGGAGTTTGATTCAACAATTTGAATTATATAAGTCTGGATGTTGATTTTCAGTTATTCTACCAGTGTTTGGAGCCTTGTATCTCCTTAACCTGACCGAATCAGTTTGAGTGCCAATGGGAAATGTTGTAGCTCTCACTTCAGTCTCCAACTTTGTCAACATAACCTAGGGCTAGATCGTCACCGTTTACAAGTTTTTGGTAATTGAAAACTTGCTGTCAGACGTCGAGGACTTGACTGAATCACGCTATAGTGTTTCGGGTTCAGGCCGTTGTGGCCAACCACCGTCGGGCCGAGCGCGCCAAGTGGAAGCCATATGTCGGCGCTGCCCCCACCAGTCAGGCCATCGCCGCCACGAAGACGCCACGCGCCCATCAGCTCGCTTATTTGTTTCGCCTGCGTCCCCTTGCCTCGTCAGTCCACTCAGAGTCGAGCGCACGCCTCCGCCATTACCGTCGAGCAAGCCACCGTCGCCTAGCTCGCTCGCCGCCGTGAAATCGCCACCTCCAGTTAGCACGTGGCTCCGCCGTGTCCTCCTCTACCTCCTCCACCCCTTGGCTGCACCGTTTGAGCTTTGGTAAGGGCGCATTGATCATTCCCGCCACCACCGCCATGTGCGTGTCCTCACCGGAGTTGAGGCCGCTATGGTTGGGGTAGCTAGGAACTCTTCCGTCCTCTTCTAGTTGCTTGGGTAGCTCCGTAGTAGTCTCGTGAAGCTTGTACCAAGCTTGTTTGGGGCAATGGGGGTTCGCCGTCGCCGGAGTGCCGCAGCGACCTCGCTGCCGCCCGCTGTTGCTGATGCCGTCATTGCTAGGGTACGGTAGAGGTTGAAGTGAAGGTATGGATGGGTGCGCATCATTGTGGGGAGCACGCTGGTGCCGTCGGGTTCGCCGGAGGAGCCGCCGTCGGTGGATTTCACAGTTGCCGCGCCGTCGTCTTTCTCCGTCCCCTGTTTTCTCTCGCTAACGCACGGGTCCCATTTGTCAGTCGCCGCTGCTGAGAGGGAGCTGAAACTAGTCTACGCCGTTCTAGGCTGTGTGCGCGTGCAGTCGTGGGCCGTCTAATCTGTCCGGGCTGGCCCAGTAGCTGATTAGGTTTTCCTTTTTGTTTTGTTTATTTTGTTTTTCATAGATTTGTGTGCACGATTCAAAAATGTGTAAATCAAGTTTGGTAGATCCAAATGTTATGGTTCCAATTTTGTTGAGTTCCTGGTAATGTCTAGTATTTAATAAAAATATTATATGAGCACAGGTTTTAGAAATTTTGGATGAATTAAATAGGACTTTGAAATGTGTTTTTAGATGCATGCAAACTTGTTGAAATTTTATCTTGAGTTTCTGTGGTCCAAAAATTATAAAATTTTGTGAGTATGCTAGTCTTGCTTAGTAGAAGCTCTGGTTAAAATTTCAGAGCTAGTGCATATGTAGTTTTTGAGTTATAGATTTTCCTTTTATCATTGATTAATACTTGTGTGAATTTTCATAAATTTTCTATAGATCCAGTAAAGGTAAAATTTGGTGAGTGCTATTCTTATACTAGAGTGATACTAGGAAAAATGAGAAATCTGTTGATTGACACTTTTAACTAAGGTTTCCTATTTATGCCTTTTTAAGCACTTATGCCTTGTCATTTTTGTGTAGACTATTTTACTTATCCAAATGCCATGAAAATTTTATGGTAGTCTACTTAGAGTAGTACTATGCTACTGTAATTTTCTTAGATTTTTATAAGCACAAAAAATATAGGTTGCTGTTGTAGCCCTAGTTTAAAATGAAATAAAAGAATCCTCTTTAATGCAAGTTAGTTAATAATGTTCGCTTTGGTGTATCTTTGAAGCATCTTGATTTGCTGTGGTGATTTGGCATGTTAGTACAGTGGTTGTTGTAGTAGATAATAGTACATGTTCTTGGATGATGTTGACTACCTTGTAGAAGAACTTCGCTATGACTATGTCCAATGAAGTTAAACATGTTTATCCACATTTCATGCATCATGATCATTACATGTCACCTCTTTGATGCACCTATGCATTAGCACTTATACGTCTACATCATATAGGATCGTAGGAGGAGTTGCTAGTAGTAGTTCAGGAAGAGCAGACCGGGACCGATCCACAAGAAGTCCAGGCACAGGAGGTGCCTGAGGAAGAGGAGCAAGGAGAGGACTTGCCAGAGTGCGTGGATCACCAACCTAGTTCATTCGAACGAGGCAAGCCCCAGAGCATTTTTCTCCCGGTTTGCGATTATTTAATTAAATACTTTACTTTAATTGATGCATTACGTTTAGGAGTTGTTTGCAATCGTTGCTGCATTATACCTTATCTACCTTTGTTATACTATATCCTTGTTACCCGAGTATCCGTAGTCGAGTCAATGCTTAGCTGGCTTAGACCGGTAGAAGTCGAGTGATTTCCTGTCACCTGCGAGCTATAGGTGGTTACCTAGATTTGCTTGAATGACTATGAAGTCATGGTATAACTAAGTGTTAAATGAAGTTGAGACCGGACGGAGACTTGTAGAGTTTTGGACTGTAGTGTTTCCGTCTATGTCGATTAAGGACCGATCGTTGTTGGGCCTCGAGTCATGTTGAACGCATGCCTTACATTTAGCTGGTCGGATAAAGTAACCTTCCGACCGCGAAGCTAGGAGATTATTCGGGCCAAGTAGATTGCCCGCAACGCACTGTGCCAGAGCAGGTGTGGTAGGACACGAGGGCGAGATGATAAGACCAAAGTGCAGTCGGTTGGCCCCTGGGTACATGTGGTTCCTAGCAAACTCGAGATTCCTGGATAGTTGACTCGGTGATCAATATCTCACTTTAGCGGGTGAGTGAGGTTTGTGTAAGGAATAAATCACCAGCTGGTTAGGAATCGATTCGAATCGCCATCGCTTCTGGATAGTGAGCACTTGACTTGAGTTACTTCATCGTAGTAAATGTTTATGGAACACTTGGACAGTTATAGTGAATATGATAGGATGTAAGTTGTTTAATGATCATTGGTTATCATTATCTGCTTAATTATATGTTTGCTCTAGTATAGGTGCAAATCTAGTCGACAGGTTAATAATAATTAAATTGACAATAATGCTTTTAGGAAGGTTCTTGAAAGGCTAAAAATGCTTCTTTTGCAAATGAGTCAGCTACCCTACTATAAAGCCCTTCATAATCCTTGGTGTCACTTATTTTCGGTTATGTCGGGTAAGTCTAGCTGAGTACCTTCTTGTACTCAGGGTTTTATTCCCACTTGTTGCAGATGGGCAGATGTATTATGGCTACTGTATCAACTGCCTTTATCCTACGATGGGTGATGCTTAGGACCATGGGTATGGTCATTCCTTATGTCTCGTCTGATGCTTTTGTTGGAGATGATCATTCGCTGGCACTATATTGGAACTCCGCGTGAGTGTGTGTGTGGTTTGAACAAATGGCTTCCGCTACTTTTATTCGAACTTATTTTGTAATAACTATGTTAAAACTCTGATGTATCTGAGATTGCGAACTTTTATGTAATATGTGATGGTGACTGCTAAACTTATTACGATCTTGGCTGGAATGGAAGTTGGTTTGAAATCCTTCGTGATTTCACGGACTACCGAATTATACGGGCTTAAGTTTGCTAAATTGTCTGCTCTGGCAGATGATTTTTTTACTTAATTTCGTATAATTGGTCGGTTCTATTACAATGTTCCAGGAGCTGTGGTGGTCAAAATGAGAAATCAATGGGTCATGGAGGACTACAGCATCGTGGCGAAGCTGAAACTAGACTCAGCAGGGGCAGAGGATCACCGTAACACGCTGGCCATGGCGAAGCGCTCGCGACGGGGACGCTGTCGACCGTGAGGAAGAAGAGCGCACATCGTGAGTTTCTAGTGAAGACAAGCCACAAGGACTGGTTTGCTGGACGTGCAAGGAACTAGCGGAGCTGGGACATGCTTTGCTGCGATGGCGCGGGCGCTGGTTCGACGGCAAACGCTCAACAGAATTATGACAATGACGCCGGGAAAACAGAGGAAGGGAAACGGCGAAGAACGACGATGGCTTAGGCCTTAAGGAGCGACCAGAAGCGCAAGGAAGCCATGTAGGAGCCTTTCCCACACCAGCGCAAAGCCGAGGATGTCCACGTGCGCGTCTAGAAGCGAACCGAAGGTCACCGGCGGTGTAGCTACGGCGGTGAACACTGTTCATAGTATTTACAAGTTTGCCATTCACCAAAATTCACAAATTACTCTCAAATTTTCATAACAACTCAAAAATCTCCAAAAACAAAAGTTGTTCAAAATCAAGAGTTCTACAACTTTTATTTTATAACCAACTCCTAATTCGGTCTAGATTTTGAAATGAACTTTTGAATTCAAACGGGGAGATTTAACGAATTACGCCTTTTTGAATTACTCCAAATTTTTTGAAACAACTTGAAAAACTCCAAAAACAAACTTTGTATAACATGTAAAGCTCTACACTTTTGCTTTTAGGCTCAACCCCAAAATATGCTTTGATTTTGAAATGGATTTTCAGGGTAGGGTTTAAATACTGAAAATCAGGGTTTTCTGAAAAATTCAAATCCAAACCAAAATTTGACATGATTCAAACAATTCAATTCAACACTCATAACACAAATGTAAACTTGTTTTAGTGAATGCATATCAAAGTTTGCAATATGAACAATTACCTTGCAATGCATATGATGACATGTCATGTTTTTAATATTTAAACACCCAGGGTGTTACAGCCACGAACAATCACCAACTCGTGCCGATCCTTCACCGCTGCTCCAACCGTCTAGGTGGTGGCAACCACCAAGAGTAATAAGCAAAATCCATAGCGCAATACGAATACCAAGTGCCTCTAGATGCAATCACTCAAGCAATGCACTTGGATTCTCTCCCAATCTCACAATGATGATGGATCAATGATGGAGATGAGTGAGAGGGCTTTGGCTAAGCTCACAAGGTTGCTATGTCAATGAAAATGTGTAAAAGTTGTGGCTTGAGCCGACCATGGGGCTATAAATAGAGCCTCCATCAAATAGAGCCGTTATACCCCTTCACTGGGCAAAACACGCTCTGACCGGACGCTCCGGTCATATTGACCGGACCCTAGACTCAGCATCCGGTCCACTGATTCATGCCATGTGTCACTCGCTTGAAATGCAGTTCGTTAGATTTCAACAGCTACGTAGTTGATCGGACGCTCCGGCTAAACTGACCGGACGCTGAAGCCCCAGCGTCCGATCGTTTCTAGTAAGCTCCCCGAGGCGTATTTCTTCGACCGGACGCGTCCGGTCCACCTTGACCGGACACAGACCAACGTCCGGTGTAATACCCTAGGTACCGTGCCGACCGACTAGTTCGACCGGACGCAAGCTGCCAGCGTCCGGTGCTTTTAGACCCAGCGTCCGGTCAGTTGACCGATGCCAGCGTCTTCGCGACCAACTCGTTTTCACTTCTAACTTCTTCACCCTTGCTCCAATGTGCCAACCACCAAGTGTATTACCTTGTGCACATGTGTTAGCGTATTTTCACAAACATTTTCAAGGGTGTTCATACTTCACTAGATCCTAAATGCATATGTAATGAATTAGAGCATCTAGTGGCACTTTGATAACCACATTTCGATACAAGGCTCACTCCTCTTAATAGTACGGCTGTCTATCCTAAATATGATCACACTCACTAAGTGTCTTGATCACTAAAACAAAATGGCTTCTACATTTTATACCTTTGCCTTGAGCCTTTTGTTTTTCTCTTTCTTCTTTTCCAAGTTCAAGCATTTGATCATCACCATGCCATCACAATTGTCATATTATGATCTTCATTAGCTTCTCTACTTGAAGTGTGCTACCTATATCATGATCACTTGATAAACTAGGTTAGCACTTAGGGTTTCATCAATTCACCAAAATCAAACTAGAGCTTTCAATCTCTCCCTTTTTGGTAATTGATGACAACCCTTATACAAAGATATGAATTGAAATTCAATTGAATCCATGTTGCTTGCCCAAGCATATTTACCATGTTTAAAGGATATGGACAAGTTTTATGAACTCCAAATGGTAGCAATTGCTCCCCCTACATATGTGCTAAAAGTTTGGATTGTAGCTTTGCACATATGATTAGATAGGAGATATAGGAGTCAATTTCTACCAAATGATGCTAAGGTATAAGAGATGGACCTTTAAAGCGTGATACCAATCAGAGTGTACCAATATACCATCCTTAGCATCATTAGTAACTAGACATATACAAAAACTAGAATACCCTGTGAGATCAATATTACATGCAAGGGTCTAGTTTCCATAGAATGAATCATAAGTCTAGTTACTTGGCCAATGCATGCTAGTTTTTTATTTCAACATTCAAACCTACAACTAGCATACACCACACAAGCATGGATATTTGAAATTAAAACTTATGCCATGGAAGCAAACATATGTAATGCTCATTCAAATGCACCATACAAGTTTATGAGCTTGCTCCCCCTATTTGTAAGCTCAAAATTTTAATTGATCCCCTTCTTTTGTCATATATTATCTTTCCCCCTTTGGTTTCACTATCTTTGTACACTATTTCTCCCCCTTTGTCATCAATGACCACAAAGGCTTAAAGTGTAGATAGGGTAGGATTATTAATGTCATCAATTTGCACAAAAGGTGGCCTCAAATTATAGATATGTTGGGGTGAAACCATGTGAAATGAGGATCATTTTCCCAATTTGGTTCAATCTAGATTACTTGCAAAAGATATTTAACTCGGTTTGATCCAAGGACAAGCTTTTTCACACCTCCAAATAAGGGTTATCTTGTACCATGTTGAGTTAAACACTTATAGCTCATTTTCTAAATCGAACACTAGGTTTGCAAGCCCACAAACATGTCATATGCTACCACTAGATCATTTCAAACATACAAGCAATAGTGGTACCATACAAGCATCAAATTCATTTAATTTTCATAAATGAGCCTATTTAAATGTGAAATATGTCTAGATGCTCTAATCATGTCCTTAGCAATGGATGGATGACATGTCAATCAACTTTACCTTGCTTTGCTCGAAGGATAGGCATGTCATATAGTGGGGGTGCATCAACACATATTGGAGAAGTCAAGTATGTTCAATTCATTCCTTAGCTTGCAAAACCTCTTCTCATCAAGTGGCTTGGTGAATATGTCGGCAAGTTGATCTTCGGTGCCCACACTCTCTATGCAAATGTCCCCTTTTTGTTGATGATCTCTTATGAAGTGATGACGGACATCTATGTGCTTTGTTCTTGAGTGTTGAACCGGGTTGTTGGTGAGCTTCACGGCACTTTTATTATCACATAGCAATGGCACTTGCTTGAACTTGATTGCAAAGTCACTCAAAATAGCCTTCATCCAAAGTAATTGAGCACAACAACTACCAGCCGAAATGTACTTTGCTTCGGCGGTTGAAAGTGCCACACTATTTTGCTTCTTTGATGACCAAGATACAAGTGATCTTCCCAATAGTTGACATGTGCCCAATGTGCTCTTTCTCTCAACTTTGCATCCTGCATAATCAGAGTCCAAATATCCAATCAACTCAAATCTTGCTCCTTTGGGATACCATAATCCAACATGTTGTGTATGCTTCAAGTACCTCAATATTCTCTTAGTTGCCTTCAAATTACTTTCTCTTGGTGAGGCTTGAAATCTAGCACACATGCATACACTAAACATCACATCCGGCCTTGATGCGGTCATATAGAGTAGACTTCTAATCATAGACCGATACATCTTTTGATCCACCATGTTGCCACTAGCATCACTATCCAAGCTTCCACTTGTCTCCATTGGTGTACTAATAGCTTTACTCTCATCCATGTCAAACTTCTTGAGCATGTCCTTGATATACTTGCCTTGACTCATAAATGTGCCATTCTTCATTTGCTTGATTTGAAGACTAAGGAAGTAACTAAGCTCTCCAATCATAGACATCTCAAACTCACTTGCCATCATCTTGCCAAACTCCTCACAAAATTCTTGATTTGTTGACCCAAAGATGATATCATCAACATAGATTTGCATTACAAACAAGTCACTTCCAAGCTTCTTGGTGAAGAGAGTGGTGTCAACCTTTCCCATCTTGAATCCCTTAGAGAGTAGGAAATCTCTCAATCTCTCATACCATGCTCTAGGTGCTTGTTTCAATCCATACAAAGCCTTTCTTAACTTGTAGACATGGTTGGGCTTCTTCTCATCTTCAAAACCGGGAGGTTGCTCAACATACACAAGCTCATTGATGTACCCATTGAGAAATGCACTTTTCATATCCATTTGGTACAACTTGATATTGTGGGCACAAGCATAAGCTAGCAAGATTCTAATTGCTTCCAATCTTGCAACAGGGCCATATGTTTCTCCAAAGTCAAGACCTTCAACTTGAGTGTAACCTTGAGCCACTAATCTTGCTTTGTTCCTTATTACTATCCCATCTTGATCTTGCTTGTTCTGAAAGACCCACTTAGTTCCAATCACATTATGATCCTTAGGCCTCTCAACTAAATCCCATACTTGGTTTTTTGTGAAGTTGTTTAGCTCTTCATGCATAGCATTTATCCAATCAACATCCTTCAAAGCTTCATCTATCTTCTTAGGTTCAATGGATGACACAAATGAGAAATGCTCACAAAATGAAGCCAATCTTGATCTTGTTTACACCCCTCTTGAAATATCACCAATGATAGTGTCCAATGGATGATCTCTTGCAACATTGGTTGGTTGAAGCACTTGCATTTGATTGCTAGCATTTGATTGATCACTTGGTTGAGATGACGAACTAGCCATTTGTTGATCTTGCACATTACCATCACTAGTGCTTGCTTGGATTTGATCATGAGAACCACTAGCTTGCACATTTGAGTTAGAGAGTACTTGATTCTTGTCATCTTCAACGTCAATCACCACTCTAGGCCTTAACTCACCAATGCCCATGTTCTTCATTGCATTGACCAATTGAGTGCCTCTTACATCATCTAGATTCTCATCTTTCTCTTGGGAACCATTTGTTTCATCAAACTCCACATCATGAACCTCCTCAAGAGTGCCACTAGCCAAATTCCAAACTCTATAAGCCTTGCTAGTAGTGGAGTAACCAAGCAAGAAACCTTCATTACATTTCTTTTCAAACTTGCTCAATCTAGTGCCTTTCTTCAATATATAGCATTTACAACCAAAGACCCAAAAGTATACTATGTTGGGCTTTCTTCCATTCAATAGCTCATAAGGTGTCTTTTCCATCATGGGGTGACAATAGAGTTGGTTGCTATAATAGCAAGCCGTGTTGATTGCTTCAGCCCAAAATAAATGACTCACATTGTACTCACTCAATATTGATCTTGCCATATCAATCAAGGTTCTATTCTTTCTTTCAACTAGCCCATTTGATTGAGGAGTATATTTGATCGAGAATTGATGTCTAATTCCAAATTCATCACATAACTCATCAATTCTAGTGTTCTTGAACTCACTACCATTGTCACTTCTAACTTTCTTGATGGTTGTTTCAAACTCATTGTGAATACCCTTGACAAAAGATTTGAATGTTGCAAACACATTACTCTTGTCACCAAGAAAGAATACCCATGTGTATCTAGTGAAATCATCCACAATCACAAATCCATATTTGTTTCCACCAATGCTAGTGTATGTGGTTGGTCCAAACAAGTCCATATGCATCAACTCAAATGCCTTGGATGTACTCATCATGCTCTTCTTAGGATGTGTGTTACCAACTTGCTTTCCGGCTTGACATGCACTACATAACTTATCCTTCTCAAATGTGACATCTTTCAAGCCTCTAACTAAGTCATGCTTAATCAATTTGTTCAATTGTCTCATTCCAATATAACCAAGCCTTCTATGCCATAACCAACCCATGCTAGACTTAGTGATCAAACATGTTGACAATTGAGCTTCTCTAGCATTAAAATCAACTAAGTATAGATTCTCATATCTAAATCCTTTGAATATCAAGTTAGAGTCATCTACACTTATGATCTCTACATCATCCACACCAAATATGCACTTGAAACCAAGATCACACAATTGAGCTACCGACAATAGGTTGAAGTTCAAGCTCTCTACTAGTAGCACATTAGAAATGCTCAAATCATTGGATATTGCAATCTTACCAAGCCCTTTGACCTTGCCTTTGCCATTGTCACCAAATGTGATACTATCAATCCCATTGCTCTTGCTTTCATTGATTGAATTGAACATTCTTGGATCACCGGTCATGTGTTGTGTGCACCCACTATTAAGCACCCAATGCCTTCCTCCGGCTTTATAATTTACCTACAAAAGAAGATCAATTCTTTTTAGGTACCCAAACTTGCTTGGGTCCTTGTAGGTTAGTTACCAAGGTCTTTGGTACCCAAATGGCCTTCTTCTTTGGGCCCACAATTGGTGTACTAATGAACTTAGCCTTCACACCATTGGCACCCTTATAAAGCATGTAATAAGAATCAAATTTGATTGAGGATATATTAGGTAGCTTGTTCTTGTTAGTCTTGCAATTTTGCTCTATATGCCCAACTTGCTTGCATCTATTGTAAAACCGACCATTGCCCTTCATAAAAGCTAGCTTTGGGAGTGATAAAGGCCGCCTTGCCTTTCTTGGGGGTATAGCCTAATCCCTCTTTGTTGAGAGAAAATCTTTGGCTACCCAAGCACTTTAGCAAGTGGGCTTCTCCACCATAGGCATTGCCTAAGGCACGAGTGAGCTCATTTACCTCCTTCTTGAGGTTCTCATTTTCCACCATTAGTGATGTATCATTCATAGATGGAGTAGAAGTGGTAGTGCTATAAGAAGAGTTAGTGGGAGCAACTATAGTGGGCATAAAAGAGTCATCAATAATATCACATGTTAGTCCCACATTGCATGTAATTATCACTTGCTTCTTCTTGGCCTCCTTCTTGACGTGCTCAATGAGAGAGGAGTGAGCTTTTTCAAGCTTAGAGTGAGTTTTGCTAAGCTTCTCATGGGCTTCCATTAGCCTCTTATGAGTGGCATTTAGCTCATCAAATGATTGCTCAAGAGATTTTAATTTCTTGCGCAATTCTTTGCACTCCTTTCTCTTCATCTCATTGCAAGCGTGCACTTGCTCACACATGTCCAAGAGCTCCTCCTTGGAGTACTCCTCCTCCTCATCATCATCATTATCATTCGTACAAGAGTCACTTTCACATTCATCATCATCACTCTCATCGTATTTTACCTTGGTAGGCTTTGCCATGAAGCATGTTGATGGAGTGTCGAAGATGGAGGGCTTGTTGTTGATGGCGATGCTTGCTAGTGCTTTCTTGATAGACTTCTTGCCATCATCACTAGAGTCATCATTATCCGATGAACCATCACTATCCCAAGTGACTACATAGCCTCCACCCTTCTTCTTCTTTTGGAAGGTCATTCTCTATTCCTTCTTCTCCTTCTTTTCTTTCTTATCCTCCTTGTGCTTCTTCTTCTCATCTTCATCATTGTCACTATAGTATGGACAATTTGCTACTACATGATCGGGGCTCTTGCAATTGTAGCATCTTCTCACATACTCTTTCTTCTTGGTATGATCTCTTCTCTTTTTTGCACCATAGCCCTTCTTCTTCATGAACTTGCCCATCTTGCATACAAAGAGGGCCATAGCCTCATCATCAATATCACTTAGATCTTCATCATCACTTGATTCTTTCTTGGACTTGCCCTTGTTTTTGTATGATGATGAACTAGCCTTGAATGCTATGCTTTTCTTCTTCTTATCCTCTTCTTCCTTCTTGTCCTCCTTGTCATCCCC
This sequence comes from Miscanthus floridulus, assembly GCF_019320115.1. NCBI lineage: Eukaryota > Viridiplantae > Streptophyta > Magnoliopsida > Poales > Poaceae > Miscanthus > Miscanthus floridulus. The sequence goes on from NC_089597.1 coordinate 95,779,035, forward strand.
CTCCCTTTCCACATGGTATGTCTCTTGTGTCATGACATCACCTAGTACTTGGTTGGGGGTAATATCCTTCAATCCTCCTCTTATGATGAGCAATCTTAACATCTCAAATCTTGGAGGTAAGCACATCAAGAATCGATGGGAGACATCATCATCCTTGATCTTCTCTCCCAATACCTTCAAGTTGTTGACAATGACTTGCAATTGATGGAACATCTCTGGAATGCTCTCATCTTCCTTCATCTTGAAGCTTGTCAATTTATCCTTGAGGATATACAACTTGGCACTCTTCACCGCCGGTGTGCCTTCATATGTTTCCTCCAATCTCTTCCACACCTCATTTGCTCTATCACAATCCTTGATTTGCTCAAACACCTTGGAATCAATGGCATTGTATATGGTGTTGAGAGCCATTGTATTGCATTGCTTGTTGATCTTATCTTGATTGATTGGATCATCGGGATCAATGATAGCATAGTCATTCTCGATCACTTCCCATACTTGATCATTGATTGAACCAAGATACATCCTCATCTTTCTTTTCTAATAACCATAGCATGTGCCATCAAAGAACGGTGGTTTGCCCCCCACATGGTTGAACACAACTTGAGCCATAATTTGACACCGAGGTTGTTAAGCCTTTAATCAAACGGTGACCACGGCTCCGATACCACTTGAAAGGTCATAATATGGCTAGAGGGGGGTGAATAGCCTATTTAAAAATCTACAAATCAACTAGAGCAATTTGATTAGTATGACAAATAGCGTAATTCAAACTTGCTCTAGCTCTACAAGGGTTGCAAGCCTCCTATCCAACAATTCTTGTTGCAATGGTTACTTAGGCACACAAACTTGCTACTCTAAAAAGCTCAACTAGATGAATGTAAACAATAAAGCAAGCTCTCAATTCTAATTACACTAAAGAGCTTGTATCAACTAGTTTGCAAGAATGTAATCAAGTAAGTAGGGTGATTATACTGCTGTGTAGGGGATGAACCAATCACAACATGAAGATCAAGCCAATCACCGAGAGAATGCAAATGACAAGAGACAATCGATTTTCTCCCGATGTTTACGTGCTTGCCAACACGCTACGTCCCCGTTGTGTCGACCAACACTTGGTGGTTCGGTGGCTAAGAGGTGTTTCACAAACCTCGTCCACATGATAGGACACTGCAAGAACTGACCCACAAGTGAGGTAACTCAATGACACAAGCAATTTACTAGAGTTACCTTTTGGCACTCCGCTAGGGAAGGTACAACTCCCCTTACAATCACCGAAGGTGGCCATGAACAATCACCAACTCGTGCCGATCCTTCACCACTGCTCCAACCGTCTAGGTGGTGGCAACCACCAAGAGTAACAAGCAAAATCCGCAGCACAACACGAATACCAAGTGCCTCTAGATGCAATCACCCAAGCAATGCACTTGGATTCTCTCCCAACCTCACAATGATGATGGATCAATGATGGAGATGAGTGGGAGGGCTTTGGCTAAGCTCACAAGGTTGCTATGTCAATGAAAATGTGCAAGAGTTATGGCTTTAGCCGGCCATGGGGCTATAAATAGAGCCTCCATAAAATAGAGCCGTTATACCCCTTCACTGGGCAAAACACGCTCTAACCGGACGCTCCAGTCATATTGACCGAACCCTGGACTCAGTGTCTGGTCCACTGATTCATGCCACGTGTCACTCAGCTTCAAACGCAGTTTGTCAGATTTCAACGGCTACGTAGTTGACCAGGACGCTCCGGCTAATCTGACCGGCGCTGAAGCCCCAGCGTCTGGTCAGTTTCCAGTAAGCTCCCCTAGGCGTATTTCTTGATCGGACGCATTCCGGTCCACCTTGACCGGACATAGACCTAGCATTCGGATGTAATACCCTAGGTACTATGCCGACCGACCAGTTCGACCGGAACGCAAGCTGCCAGCGTCTGGTGCTTTCAGACCCAGCGTCCGGTCAAGTTGACCGACGCCAGCGTCTTCGTGACCAACTCGTTTTCACTTCTAACTTCTTCACCCTTGCTCCAATATGCCAACCACCAAGTGTATTACCTTGTGCACATATGTTAGCATATTTTCACAAACATTTTAAGCGTGTTCATACTTCACTAGATCCTAAATGCATATGCAATGAATTAGAGCATCTAGTGGCACTTTGATAACCGCATTTCGATACGAGGCTCACTCCTCTTAATAGTTTGGCTGTCTATCCTAAATGTGATCACACTCACTAAGTGTCTTGATCACTAAAACAAAATGGCTCCTACATTTTATACCTTTGCCTTGAGCCTTTTGTTTTTCTCTTTCTTCTTTTCCAAGTTCAAGCATTTGATCATCACCATGCCATCACAATTATCATATTATGATCTTCATTAGCTTCTCTACTTGAAGTGTGCTACCTATATCATGATCACTTGATAAACTAGGTTAGCACTTAGGGTTTCATCAATTCACCAAAACCAAACTAGAGCTTTCAAGTTGCCTATCATTTCCATTAAACAAGTATGAAACATTTCATGTATTAGCTTAGCAACTAAAGGCATTCTTACTCTTAATATCGATTTACTATATATATGATAAAACAAGGAGTATTAGCTACCCTATTTATCAACCTATTCTAAGGCTACAAAAATTATAGTGAGCACATAATAATATAATGAACCAACTGTAACAATTTCATATCCAAAGCTATTACCAATTTGCCACAAGAATTCCTACAATTATTAATCTAAATGATATTAACACTTCCAAATGATTTAATAGACCTTAGCATCAACACCGACATACATAAACTAATCATACTATCAGGTAGACCACATTTTTAGGAACTCATCAGAATTTATTTCACAATTTTTGGCTACTTATGTGAATTGATATTAATTTCCAAAGTTCAACTTATAATGTAAATTATAAAGCTAATTCTATCCTTTATAAAATGGAAAACAAAATCTAACTCGCACATGGCTGCAGCAATGGGCGAGCTTGGCACATAGCTAGGTTCCCAAATGCGTTTCAAGCATGTGTAATTACTAGGATTGGACCAGCGCTGTGAGCTAGGCTTGGCGTGGCTTGGTGAAGCCGGCGCGACACCAATAAAGGCGGAGGTGACCGAGGAGCGTAGAGTGGCGCATGTGAAAGGTCCTAATGGCTAGAGGGAGGGGTGAATAGCCTATTAAAAATTTCTACAACAACACTTAACAAACCGGTTAGACAATTATGAGGCGAAGCAAATGTTGCGCTAGCCTACTAAAAAATGCAAGACACCTACCACAATTCTAGTTTATATAGTTTCTATCCACACAATAGCTATGACACTACACTAAGTTAGTGTGCTCTCAAAAGCTAACTAAAGAGCCATACTAACCAAACTAACAAGCTCTCACAACTAGCTACACTAAAGAGCTTGATAACTAGTTTGCGGTAATGTAAAGAGAGTGAGCAATTTGTTTATATCGCCGTGTCAAAGAAGAAGCCAATCAATCACAAGAATGAATACCAACGAAGACCAATCACCTCGAAATCAAATGACGAATATAATGATTTTTTACCGAGGTTCACGTGCTTGTCGGCAAGCTACTCCTCGTTGTGGCGATTCACTCACTTGGAGGTTCACGAGCTAATTGGCATCACACGCCAAACCCTCAATAGGGTGCCGCACAACCAACACAAGATGAGGATCACACAAGCCACGAGCAATCCACTAGAGTACCTTTTGGCTCTCCGTCGGGGAAAGGTCAAGAACCTCTCACAATCACCACGATTGGAGCCAGAGACAATCACCAACCTCCGCTCAATGATCCTCTCTGCTCCAAGTCATCTAGGTTGCAGCAACCACCAAGAGTAACAAGCGAATCTCGTAGCAAAACACGAACACCAAGTGCCTCTAGATGCAAACACTCAAGCAATGCACTTGGATTCACTCATAATCTCACAAAGATAATAAATCAATGATGAAGATGAGTGGGAGGGCTTTGGCTAAGCTCACAAGGTTGCTATGTCAATGCAAATGGCCAAGAGAGTGAGCTTGAGCCAGCTATGGGGCTTAAAAAGAAGCCTCCATGAAATAGAGCCATTGTACCCCTTCACTGGGCACAACACGGGGTGACCGGACGCTCCAATAATATTGACCGGATGCTGGACCTCAGCGTTCCGGTCATGCGATGCGTGCCATGTGTCCCCTCTCTTCAAACGTTGATCGCCCGATCTCAACGGTCCAGTGACGACCGAATGCAGCAGCTCAAAGTGACCGAACGCTGAACCCCAGCGTCCGGTCATTTCCAGTAAGCATCTAGAGACGACTTTTCATGACTGAACGCGTCCGATCATGCTCGACCAGACTCACCTAGCATCCGGTCACTTGGCATTTCCCCTATGCATGACCATGTCAGTGTGACCAGACATAGCCAGCCACGTCTGGTCATTTCAGCGCCAGCGTCCGGTCGATGATCGACGCTGTGCTTCTTCTATTGCTACTGACCGAACGTGCCGGTCCTTCAGAGACCAACGTCCGGTCACTTACAGTGACCTCCATCTTTTTAGTCTAGGGCGCCGGTGGCACCGTCGGACTACCCGCACTCTACGGGCAGACACTCCACCGGTGAAGTTCCTAACCCTTGCTCAAATGTGCCAACCACCAAGTGTATCACTTTGTGTGCATGTGTTAGCATATTTTCACAAATATTTCCAAGGGTGTTAGCACTCCACTAGATCCTAAATGCATATGCAATGAGTTAGAGCATCTAGTGGCACTTTGATAACCAGATTTCGATATGAGTTTCACCCCTCTTAATAGTATGGCTATCGAACCTAAATGTGATCACACTCTCTAAGTGTCTTGATCACCAAAACAAAATAGCTCCTACCATTTATACCTTTGCCTTGAGCCTTTTGTTTTTCTCTTTCTTCTTTTCATGTCCAAGCACTTGATCATCACTATGACATCACCATCATCATGTCATGATCTTCATTTGCTTCACCACTTGGAATGTGCTACCTATCTCATGATCACTTGATAAACTAGGTTAGCACTTAGGGTTTCATCAATTCACCAAAACCAAACTAGAGCTTTCAGCATGCCACTCAATAGAAGTGGACAAGGGCACACAGGGGAGGCTACACATGCGCATATGAGTCAACACGGCTTGTGTGGCCGCAACGCCTTAATTGCCAAGCCGATGGTGACACGACCATGTGCCAGTGCAGCAGGCGCACGTTGGAATGACAGCGGCGATGCGACGTGAGCGACGTGGGCGCACGCGATGTGACGACATGATGTAGAGGAGACGTGCGCATGTTTGCGATGATGGCTATAGCCATGCGATGCCACTACACCTAAGCAGAATGACAACGACGTCTAGCGGAGTAGAGCCGAGCACAACATGATGCGGGCGGCCCTAGGGCACCAACAGCAACGCCAGTGCCAGCGTGCATCGCGACGGAGAGGAGGGCCCACTGGCAGCCAGGGCTACCGGCTACCATAGCCAGCCGAGCTTGGCCGGTGCATTGGTGATGGCACAGGAGCACGCTGACCGCGTCCACATGATAAAATCGATCGGGAACGTTATGCGCACGATTTTTAAAGCATTCGAAAAACCCTAAAACGTTGATCTAATCGCTAAGCCACCTATGCAATTCTTTAGAAGGCATAATAAGCTACTAAAACAAGCCATGAAACCACACCACTACTTAATCCAATTCTCCTAGAAAAACTATCAAACATGGCTTTGTCAAACCATTTTCCAGACTTAGAAATCGGCTAAGTCTTGATCGGATTCGCGTCACATTCAATTTCCAAGCTATTAGGTACGCTAGCTAGTGAATTCATTTCTTGACCGCAGGTATTTCATTGCCATCTACAACGTTCATACTTCCAACTTTACTAAAGTTCCATATATATGTTCTATAGTGTTTTCGTTCAATAAAAATTCACGAACATCCGTACTTGATAATTTTATACGTCACGAATGACCTTTCGTTAAGCGTTTCCGTTTGTCGTTTTAAGTTACGTAAATTGATTCACACACTATATTACATACATTGACACATAACCATGATGCTCATGGCATGTTTTAGCAAAAGGTTTTATAGTGTAACACCGAGGGTGTTACAAATCTACCCCCCTAAAACAAAATATTGTCCCGAGATTTCATGTGCCTAGTGTGGGAAAAAGATAAGAAATACATTTTGAAATAAACAACTACCTCGATGAACCAGAAAGAAGATGGAGATAATGCTCTAGGATGTAACTTTCTTCCTCCCATGTTGCTTCATCCTTCGAGTGGTTTTGCCACTGAACCTTGTAGAACTTCACCATATTGTTCCTAGTCACTCTTTCTTTTTCATCTAAGATCTTGATAGGATGTTCAATATATGTCAAGTCAGGCTAGAGGGGAAGTCCTCCAATTTCCACAACTTCATTAGGGACCCACAAACACTTCTTCAGCTGAGATATGTGGAACACATCATGTACCGTCGATAAAATATCTGGAAGTTGGACACAGGTAAGAACCTGGGCCACACTACCTCAAAATCTTGTAAGGACCCACATATTGAGGAGCTAGTTTGCCATGAACACCAAACCAATGTATCCCTCTCATAGGAGACACCTTGAGGTACACATGATTCCCAACTACAAATTGCAAATGCCTTCTTCGCTTGTCCGCATAAGCTTTTTGTCGGCTCTGAGCCGCCTTCAAATGACTCTGAATGATACTGACTTGCTCTCGATCTTCTTTAATGAAGTCAGGCCCAAAGTATCCACGGTCTCCCACTTCAACCTAGTTAAGTGGTGTCCTACATTTCTTTCCATATAGAGCTTCAAAGGGTGCCATACAAATGCTTTCTTGATAGCTATTGTTGTAAGAAAACTCAGCTAAGTTCAAGCATTCATCACACTTCTCAGGAAAAGAAATAGCACAAGCTCTCAACATGTCCTCAAGTACTTGATTTACCCTTTTTGTTTGGCCGTTAGTCTAGGGAAGATAGGCTGAACTTTGGAGAAGACTAGTACCAAGACACTCCTGGAGTTGCTCCCAAAAGCGAGAGACAAAGACTGACCCTCTATTAGAGATGATAGTAAGAGGAACTCCATGCAAGGTCACAATTCAGTCAAGATATAGATTGTCATACTTTCTAGTTGAATATCTGGTATCCACTGAGAGGAAATGAGCTGACTTGGTAAGGCGATCCACAATGACCCAAATAGAGTTATAGCCCTTAGACAGTGCGGGGTAAACCCACAATGAAATCCATGGAAATATCTTCCCATTTTCAAATAGGAATAGGCAAGGGCTGCAAATATCCCAGGGTATGCATGTGGTCTGCCTTAACTCTCCCACAAGTGTCGCACTCCACGATGTACTTGGTGATATCCTATTTATATTGGACCACCAATACAAGTGGCACAAATCATGGTGCATCTTGTTACTGCTAGGATGGATGGACAACTTGGAATAATGAGCTTCATTCAAAATCTTCCTTCTAATCTCCTCATTTGATGGAACCACCAATCTAGTTCTTGTACTTTACTACCCCTTGCTCATCAATACTAAACTGAGGACCACGCCCTTCGGCAATTAGTTTCTTGATGTGAGGAATTTCTAAAGTATCTTGCCTTTGCTCCATAATAAGCTGCTCAAGTAAATCTGAGACTAAGGTAATGTGAGCTAGCACCTCAGCATGGTTGAGAGACAAAGGTGTTTCTTTAGCCTGATATGACTTTCGGCTCAAAGCATCAGCTACCACATTAGCTTTTCCGGGGTGGTAATGTATCTCCAAGTTATAATCCTTGATTAATTCCAACAATCTCCTTTGCCTCATGTTCAGCTCAGACTGAGTGAAAATATATTTGAGGCTCTTATGATCTATAAAAATGTGTACTTTGTTTCCCAATAGATAATGCCTCCAAATTTTTAGAGCATGCACCATGTCAGCCAGCTCTAAATCATGGGTGGGATAATTCACCTCGTGCTTTTTCAGCTGGCGTAAAGGATAAGCTAACACACGCCCATTCCTGCATAAGCACACATCCCAATCCTAGTCTTCGAGGCATCATAATATACATCAAAAGGTCTGTCAATATCTGGTTGGGCTAGGACAGGAGCAGTGGTAAGAAATTTCTTCAAAGCTTGGAAGGCTTCTTCACAAGCCTGAGCTCCAAACAAACTGGGCATCTTTCTAGAGCAGCTTGGTCATCGGCTAAGCTATCTTAGGAGAAGTCAGGAATGAAACGTCGATAATATCTAGCAAGACCAAGGAACTGACGGATCTGATGCACTCACTTGGGAGACTTCCAATTTAGCACATCTTGCACCTTGCTTGGATCTATAGAGGATGCCATAAGGGGTCAGAATATGTCCCAAAAACTGCACTCGATCTAACCAGAACTCACACTTGCTGAGTTTGGCATACAACTTGTGTTCCCTCAATTGAGTCAGTACTATCTGAAGGTGTTGGGCATGCTTTTCCTTGTTCTTGGAATATATCAAGATATCATCAATGAATACCACCACAAACTTGTCCAACTCTGGCATAAAAGACTGAGTTCATGAGATACATGAAGAATGCAGGAGTGTTGGTAAGACCAAAAGACATGACTAGGTATTCATACAACCCATACCTAGTAGAAAAAGTTGTATTTGGTATATCTTGTGGTCTAATCTTGATTTGATGATAGCTTGAATGGAGATCAATCTTGGAGAACACCTTGGCTCCAGCTAGTTGATCGAACAAAGTATCAATACGAGGTAAAACATACTTGTTCTTAGTGGTTACCGCATTGAGAGGGCAGTAATCCACACACATCCAAAGAGTGCCATCCTTCTTTTTCACAAAAATGGCTGGATAACCCCATGGTGAAGCGCTAGGACAGATGAATCTCTTTTCCAACAACTCTTCTAACTATTTCTTCATTTTAGCCAATTCCTTCGAGGCCATGCGGTATGGGTGTCGGGAGATAGGGGTAGTGCCAGGCTCTAACTCAATGGAGAACTCCACATCTCTATCTAGTGGCAACCTAGGTAGATCTTCAGGAAAGACATCTGGGAACTCATAGACCACAGGAATAGAGGTAAGATTAGGAGAAGCTTTAGCATAAGCAGCAACAGGTAAGGCTGGATCTAAGGGCATAAGAAGAGACATCCTATCCTCAGAAGAAGGAAGCCGTAACTCAACAACTCTCTGCTTCAAATCCAAAACTACCCCATATACATGCAACTAGTTCATTCCTAGAATTACATCAATGCCTTGCCCAGGCAGCACCATGAACTGGAGACGGTAAGTGTGAGTGGCTAACACTAATTCCACTGTGTCCGTCCGAGTATTGATGCACAACTGCGCACCTAGAGTACTGATTCTATAGGCAAAAGGTATAGCCATAAGAGGTATATTGTGCCGGTGTGCAAATTCCTATGCTTATGAATGAATGTGATGCACCAGAATCAAATAACACATAAGCTGGATGGGAATCAATGGTGAACATACCAGCCTATCATCGATTCATTTTGCAATATTTCCTCAGCCTCCATGAAATTAACCTATCCAAAATGGTTGACTGGCACCTTCTTCACGATAATTGTTCACTTGATCAGGCAAGAGTTAGCCGAGGGCTGAGCAGACTGGGCTAGGCTAGGTTTTGCAGACACTCCCGAGCATAGTGGCCTTCCTTGCCACACTTGAAACAAGCACTAGGCTTGTTCCCCTGTCCTTGATGCATGGGACCTAGCTATCCCTAAGGCTGCTGATGTTGCACCTGCTAAGTAGGTGCACGATACTGAGTGGAAGGAGCTTGGTAGGTCTGCTGAGGCTATCAAAACGAATACCCACCCGAGGACTGATAGGGCACCCGCCTGACAACATATACCTTCTATGCATGGGGGTGACTAGAAGACCCATTAGCCACCCGCTTGCGCTTCCATTCTGCCTAAGAGTCACGCTACAAGCCCTTCATGACAATCGTAGCATTCATCATAGCCCCAAATGTCTGGTAGTTTCTTGTATATAACTCCTTTTATAGGCTGCAAGAGAGGCCATGAGAGAAATGGTCCCTCTTCTTCTCATCTGTATCAACGTGAGTCCCAACATACTACGACAAGTGGTTGAACTTGTTGACATAGTCCATCACGGACATGCTTCCTTGCCTCAGGTCTAGAAATTCTATCAACTTCCTGTTTAGAACACCAACAGGAATACAATACTCTCTAAACACCACAGTGAACTCCTGCCAGGTCACCTGGTGATCCAGTCGGCTGCATGGCATTAAATGTGTCCCACCATGCACTAGCAGATCCCAATAGTTGTTGCACTGCAAAGCGCACTTTCTGCTCCTCAGTTATGGTGAGTAGTAGAAACTTTTGCTCTAGAATGCGAAGCCAATGCTCCACATTTAGAGGCTCAGCTATCGGTGTGAACGTGGGTGGGTGCATCTTTAAGAAATCCTGATAAGAGCAGGGTCCCTTAGGACCGCGTGCACCACCCCCATTCCCACCATTTCCCCCGTGGCCTCCACGGGCGAAGCCACCGATAGCCTGTGCGAATAGCTCCATAGCACGAGCTAACTCATGATGAGCAGCTAGTATCTCCGCCATTATCTCCGCATGAGTCATCGGAGGCGGCGGTGGTAGAGTAGGAGGAGCTAGAAGTGGAGCCTCATGGCTCTCCCCGTTGTCATTCCCATTGCTCTGGCCACTTTCACCTTGGCCTTCGCCAAGACTGTGGCTCGCTCCAGCACTAGTGCTCCCGCGACCGGATCTCAAGTTCATCTAAAAACATATAGGAACCAACCATTTAGGACAACCCTCCAGATCAGGAACACGAGTTTAGAGAAATGATAAGACATTTATTAAAGCATTCTTTTTGTTTATCCTATCAATTCACTAATCCTAATTATACATGTAGGGGGAATTTAGTTTAAGCAAGATTATCCTTTCATGATGCATGCATCGGCCTATACGTTCACTCAAGCTAGATTATAGCGGCATTTGCAAGATTTTTGGCACATCGCACACTCACTTTCCGTATGCTAACGATTTTTATGCAGTGTAAGTCAGTGTAACTGCAAAAAACTGATTAGATAAAACCAGTGCCTCTATCCTAGATAGGACCATATTGCTAGGGCTTATACTTATTTAGATAATTTTATCGTATCCTACTTTTCGTAAAACTTTTGTTGGTCAAATTTTAGGTTTTAAAAAAAAGGGCGAATGAAACTCATAGACTCATTATTGGCTCTAGGTATCAACTATTGCTAGAACCGCCTAAAATAACTGCACTTACGGAGGCGCTTGTCTTCCACTAGACACTAAGCTCCCCAAGAGCGAGCTACATCAGGCGGATTCCATCAAGCACACCCCAAGGGAGAGCCCGAATAATCCACTTTTTTCCTCAGGATCCAATAATGAGAACGTGTTTACATTACTTAGTCCATTTCATACATCTAGAGTTCTTAGAAATATATTATTACAGTACCAAATTCAGAGTGTAGGAAATTTAACAGCGGAATGAAAAGAAACATCTATCAATAATATATAAGGATCCGTCTGTGCCCACTAGAAGAATCCTTCACACAATAGCTACTCCTCAAGCAGTACCTGCAACAGGGGTAAATAAACCCTGAGTACACAATGTACTCGTAAGACTTATCCGACTAGTGGAAATAATTTCCTGACTCCCAGGAATATGATAAGCTTTATGGTTTGCTGGTTTCCTTTTTGTAGAAAGCAAATCTAATATTAAATCCTTATGGATGTTAATCATTAGCATTCAAGATTAGTTCATTATCTAACCATTCTATGTAAGCACCTGTTCTACCCTCAAGCAAGAGTTAAGCAAATAGTTCCATTTCACCACCTTTTCTCTTTCAGTTGTTACTATGGTGCTAGAGTGTAGACAAGCTGTACCGGATCGCCGATGATTCATGAATCAATGTGCCTAGCTGGGTACCTCGAAACACACGCCCTGTTTGTACCCTAGGCACAAGCAGGACCAACATGCCACTCTCCTATCATGGGGTCCAGGTCCCCATGCAAACTTGGACTCCAAGCCCCCGCTCCTGAATCCTAGACTCAGTGTGGTGCTTAAACCTCCACCATCCCCACCTCTAATCAGTTGGTCCAAAAAGAGTCAAAACCCACGACAAGAGAGCAACAAGCCTTCCCTGCACCCATACCCAAGTATGTGCTTGGGATAATAAGTCTATGACTTGCCTAGAGTCCAATGCAACGGCCGGTCCTCAACTAACACAGACAAGGAAACAGTGTAACCAAGCTATGCCCCATTGGCCGCAGGACACAACCTCTTACACCCACCAATACCCAAACCATATCCCTGTCTAGTTGTAGGGTCAAGATGGTGGACTAGAGGGGGGTGAATAGTCCTTTCTAAAATTAATCACATCGGCTAACCAAAATAAGTGCGAATTATAACTATCGGTCTAGCCAAGACTACACCCCTCTGTCTATGTTCTCTAGCACATTCCAAAGATACTAATTAAGCAACAAAGATGATGGGCTAGCTAGAGCTCGCCTAACCAATTCTAGAAGCAAGGTCACATAAACCTATGTCACTAGTACTTTAAGCAACAAGGGAGCTCCTATTCAAACTAGTAAGCAAAAGCACAAAGCTATCTAAGCTCACTAGCAATGCTCAATAACAAGGCAGCCAATGCCAAATTGGTGAGCACAATTACTTAGCTACACAAACTAAGCAATGTGACTAACAAGGTTACACAAACCAAATTAGCCACGCAAGGGAGCTACTTCTATGCTACACAAGCAAGAAGGTAACTAGTAAGCTACACAAGCTAACTAATTGCAAGAGCAACTACACAAGCACAATGTATATAAAAGTAATTACAAGCTTGTATAACAAGGATGCAAACCAACGGGAAGAACAAGGTTGACACGGTGATTTTTCTCCCGAGGTTCACGTGTTTGCCAACATGCTAGTCCCCGTTGTGTTGACCGCTCACTTGGTGGTTCGGTGGCTAATTGGCATCACCCGCCAAGCCTACACATCGGGCACCACAAGAACCTACCCCAAAAGTGAGGGTAGCTCAATGACACGCTTTACTATAGTTGCTCTTCGTGGCTCCCGCGGGGTGAGCACAATGCCCCTCACAAAGCTCTTCTCCGGAGCACTGCACAAGCTTCTTATGGGCTTCAATGGAGACCACCACCAAGCCATCTAGGAGGTAGCAACCTCCAAGAGTAACAAGCACCACTGGCTTGCAACTCGATCACCTAGTGCCACTTGATGCAACCTCATGGTGCAATCGCACTAGAATCGCTCTCTCACACAATTAGATGATCACTATCAAGCATATGTGAGATGGAGGGCTCCCAAGCACTACTACACAAGCCACCAAGGCTCTAGTGTGCTCAGCTTGTCCAAGCTCTCGACCAAAGGCCAACCACGGCTCCTATTTATAACCCCACAAACAAATAGAGCCATTACCTCTTCACTAAGCAAATGTCGGGACGACCGGACGCTGGACCTCAGCGTCCAGTCGTGCGATGCACACCACGTGTCCCTTGCTTCAAATATTATTTGCCTAATCTCAACGGTAATCTGTTGACCAGATGCTGCAGCTTAAACTAACCGGACACAGCAACCCCAGCGTCCGGTCATTTCCAGTAAGGTACCGGACATGACCGGACGCGTCTGGTAGGTCACGATCGGACGCAGCGCCAGCGTCCAGTCACTTCCAGCTTCTCTGCTCTACCTGCATCACCATACGTCACCTTGACGGGACACATACGACCAGCGTCCGGTCACTTCCAGTGCCAGCGTCCAGTCGATGACCGACGCCTGCCCACTGACTGCCACTACTAACCGGACGCTGGAACCCAGCGTCCGGTCACAGCATGACCAGAGTCCAGTCCACTCTGTGGGACCTTTCTCACCTTCGTTTCATCACCGAGTTGATCCATATCAACTCCAACTTTATCTCCTTTGCAAATGTTCCAACACCGCCAAGTGTACACCACCATGTGTATGTATGTTAGCATTTTCATAATTATTTTTCAAAGGATTAGCCACTCAACTTGCCATGCCACTCAATCCTAGCGATGATGCAAAGTTAGATCACTCGAGTGGCACTAGATGACCGATATGCAAATAAGTTTGCCCCTCTTGATAGTATGGCCATCTATCCTAAACCCGGTCATAAACTTTGCTACACACCTATGACCGGTGGAATGAAATGCCCTAGGTTATACCTTTGTCTTGTGCATTCCATTCCATCTCCTCCAATGTTGATGCAACACATGCACCAATACAATCAACAATGATATGATCCACTTCATATCATCACATGATCATATTGGTTCATCGATCTTGACTTCACTTGCTTTTCACCGTTGCCTTCGTCCATCGGCGCCAAGTCTTGCTTAAGCTTCACCGTCACGCGGTCCATCGCTCCAAAGCCTCCAACTTGCCCTTCACACTTGCAACCGGTCCATCAAGCCAAGTCATGTTTTGATCTTCTCTAGCTTGATCACATGACTCAATGTTATGTCTCATGTGCAATGAGCTCCTTCATCATCACATGTGTGAGCTTTGCAATATCTCCAAGCCATTTTCACCTTCATGGCATATGTTGCTCACACACATGTACCTATGGACTAATCGCCTGTGTATCTCACATAAACACAATTAGTCCACCTAGGTTGTCACTCAATTACCAAAACCACATAAGGATCTTTCACCGGTCTCCATTTTCCTTTTACCATTTTATCATGAGTGATAATAATAATCATCTATTGTGAGCAACGGCGGGTTACTCATGCTACCGAAATCCTAAGCATAGCAACTACTTGACCTATGCTAGTAGGACTCATAGGTAGGTATATCTATGCATGTAGTTTCCATAAAATGCCTGTAACATAAATGCATATCACATGTATATATTCAAATATAATTCAAAATAACGGTTATGCACCGGGGCTTGCCTTGGACAGGCGGGGTGTCAACAAAGTCAGCAACTGAAGGCTCTGAGGCTCCCTCCTGTATGAGAATCACCTCCTCATACTCCTCAATGATCTCCTCGTAGTCCTGCTCGTCCGCAGGCATGAACTCTACCAACTCATTATCTACATGCATGAAATGATGAAGGAACACTTAATAATACGGCAACAACAACTCTTAAAATAAGAATACATCTATCAAACCACTAAGCTAGCTCTACCGACTAAGACACTAAGTTGCCTATCATTTTCATTAAACAAGTATGAAACATTTCATGTATTAGCTTAGCAACTAAAGGCATTCTTACTCTTAATATCGATTTACTATATATATGATAAAACAAGGAGTATTAGCTACCCTATTTATCAACCTATTCTACGGCTACAAAAATTACAATGAGCACATAATAATACAATGAACCTACTATAAAAAATTCATATCCAAAGCTATTACCAATTTGCCACAAGAATTCCTACAATTATTAATCTAAATGATATTAGCACTTACAAATAATTTAATAGACCTTAGTATCAACATAGATATACATAAACTAATCATACTATCAGGTAGACCATATTTTTAGGAACTCAACAGAATTTATTTCACAATTTTTGGCTACTTATGTGAATTGATATTAATTTCCAAAGTTCAACTTATAATGTAAATTATAAAGCTAATTCTATCCTTTATAAAATGGAAAACAAAATCTAACTTGCGCGGCCCATGAGCGAGCGGCGTGGCCCACTCCCGCGTAGCGCACGCACACATGACCACTGACCCGGCCCATGCGGGCGTGGCCCAACCGCGTGATGACGGCCCACGATGGGGAGGCCCACGCGCGACGGTCTTTTTGTGAAAATGACCTTGAGCTACCTGTGATTCCCTCTAAGGTTCGCAACACTATTCTTACAGTCAGTATTTAAGCAAACTAGCCCTTGGAACAATTTGTCTTTACCATGGCTAGGTCCTCGGGCACTGGGCGGTCCCGCCGGCCAGCCTAGCCCCTCCCCACCCCTGATAGCGAGCCGATGCTCACCTAGATACAAACGTGAGGCGGTGGGCGATGAAGCGGTGAATGGAGACGCTGTCCAGAGCTCCCTCCACGGTGACGGACTCCCCCCTGTGATGGCGGCCATGTTCCTGTGAGCCAAGGCACAAACGATGTGAACGAACCAAGGAATGGGCATC
Organism: Miscanthus floridulus; assembly: GCF_019320115.1. Classification (NCBI taxonomy): domain Eukaryota; kingdom Viridiplantae; phylum Streptophyta; class Magnoliopsida; order Poales; family Poaceae; genus Miscanthus; species Miscanthus floridulus. The sequence continues at coordinate 95,795,186 of NC_089597.1, forward strand.
AACAACTCACCCCGAAGCTACCTGTGGTGGTGGCTTGACTAGGGACGGGCCGGGTGAGTACGGCCACGTGGGCACAGCAAGCTCCACGACGGGCGGCGATGGCGCGACCATGTCAGCGGCGTCGGGAAGGCAATGGCTGTGAAAATGGGGTGCGCACGGGATGGAGGGGAACAGGGTGAAGACACAGTGCCACGAAATTGAATGGATGTGGATGGTGCAAGGCGAATTGGATGGGTGTCTTCGTTCGGTCTTAAGGTGGCCGACGGCAGGGAATCTTCAAATTGAGGCTCGACACGGCACGGCTGTAGCAATGGGCAAGTTTGGCCCGTAGCTAGGTTCCCAAATGTGCTTCAGGCGCACGCAATTACTAGGATTGGACCGGCGCTGCGAGCTGGGCTTGGCGTGGCTCGGTGACGCCGGCGTGACGCCATTAAAGGCGAAGGTGACCGGGGAGCACAGAGTGGCGATGCCACTCAATAGAAGCGGACAAGGGCACACAGGGGAGGCTACACGTGTGTGTACGAGTCGGCACGGCTCATGCGGCCGCAGCGCCTTAATTGGCAAGCCGACGGCGACACTCACCTGAGTGGAACGACGATGGCGTCTAGCAGAGCAGAGCCAAGCACAGCGCAACGCGGGTGGCCCCAGGGCACCAACAGCGGCGCCAGCGGCAGCTTGCATCGCGATGGAGAGGAGGGCCCGCTGTCAGCCAGGGCTGTCGGCCATTGTAGCCAGCCGAGCTCGGCCAAGCACGCGCGCTCGCTCGCGTGGCCGGCGCGCCGACAACGGCACAGGAGCGCGGTGACCGCGTCCATGTGATAAAACCGGTCGGGAACGTTATGCGCACGATTTTTAAAGCGTTAGAAAAACCCTAAAACGTTGATCTAATCGCCAAGCCACCTATGCAATTCTTAAGAGGGCATAATAAGCTACTAAAACAAGCCATGAAACCACACCACTACTTAATCCAATTCTCCTACAAAAACTACCAAACATGGCTTCGTCAAACCATTTTCCAGACTTACAAAATCGGCTAAGTCTTGATCGGATTCGCATCACATTCGATTTCCAAGCTATTAGGTACGCTAGCTAGTGAATTCATTTCTCAACCACAGGTATTTCATCGCCATCTACAACGTTCATACTTCCAACTTTACTAAAGTTTTGTATATACGTTCTATAGTATTTTCGTTCAATAAAAATTCGTGAACATCCATACTTGATAATTTTATACGTCATGAACGACCTTTCGTTAAGCATTTCCGTTGGTCGTTTTAAGTTACGTAAATTGATTCACACACTATATTACATGCATTGACACACAACCATGATGCTCTTGACATGTTTTAGCAAAAGATTTTATAGTGTAACACCGAGGGTGTTACAAATTGTCTTGTATATTTTAGCTGTGAGATTTTGAAAAAGGATGGAGGAACCCAACAAATGTGCTCCTAACTTTTTTACGCACTTAGAAAACTCATTCATTTACCAATTGTTTTTTTAACTATTGTAGATGCTCGAAGTCATGCATTTCTGATTTTGAAATTTTTTTGAGGGGCTGACTTTGAAATTTCAAAAAATTGTATAATTAACAATATAATATTTATGTCATTAGATTTACTACAAGAGATACTTTCATCACATATTGTAGAACTATATGGTTTTTTTAATTGATGATCAAATTTGGAAATGTTAGACTTAGAATAAATCTAACGCGCCATGTAGAAAACAGGACTATCTAGAAAAGTCTACTGCTTATAATTTTTGGATTGAATGGGGTACTATTTATGCACGCGCAAGGTGCCAGTTTTGACATTGCTAACGTCATGTGCAAAGCTATACGCCATGTGGTCTCTCGTTATTTATACCTCTTATAGTCCTAAATCCCACTTTATCTCTACGTACAAGTTGTACGCCTCATCAACCCACTAGCACATATAATTATAACTCATTAGCACATGCAATTGTGATATCCGTATCTGCCAAACACATCATCCACTAATATATCTTTAACTGTCCACATTAGCATGCCATGTGGGTTTGGGAAGAAATTACTAGAACCTCTTGGAGATCCTCTAAGAAATATTATTTCTAAAAATGGTTAAAATCTACACCATCGATCCAAGAAAGTTTTCCATAAGTGAGAGGACTTGTAGCCTAATCCACGTGAATAGGCTATGTACTCCATACTAAAAAATGAAGTCATTTAAAACAAGATTCGGGACAAATATTGGAAATATAAATCATGAATAACTTTTAAGTTGTTGAGTTTGGAAATGTGAAAACTATATGTATAGATTTGTCTTGAAAAATACTTTCACAAAAGTTTACATATATCATTTTTTGATAAATATCTTTATAAAAATAAGTAGTTAAAGTTATGCTTTGAAGACCGTGTCGCTGTCCAAAATAACTTCATTTTTTAGTATGGAAGGAGTATTGAACAATGTCATTTATGCGGCAGGTTTTAATTTATATGCTTGATTTATAAATTGGGGGTACATGCACCTTTTCCCTTCTCGCTTAAATTGTCCAACAAATCTATATTTTTGGATAAAAGAAGAAGTAAAGGTGAACCATAAATGGTTCTACATGAGTTAATACACTCCATATGAAAGCACACAGCACACTCTACAGATTTATTCTAGTACGAAATCCTATAAGGCTTGAGTCAGTATTAAGTACTCACTCCATTATAAATTATAAGTTATTTCAACTTTCTTGAGAGTCAGTATTTCAAGTTTGACCAAATTTTTATAATAAGATAATAATATTTATGATACAAAATAAGTATCATTAAATTATTCATTAATTATATTTTCATAGTATATTTTTATAGTATACATATTTAATGTCATAAATATTTATAATTTTCTCTATAATTTTGGTTAAACTTGATATGTTTTTTACTCTCCAAGAAAATTGAAATGACTTATAATTCAAAATGGAGGGAATAGATCTTGATATTGACCACCAGTCACCACTAAAAACATAATTAGCTATGCTACAATAAACTAGTGAAACTATGAACACCCTTGCAACCTTACTGACTCCATCCGGGTTGAGCAGATTCCATTTCTTTTAAAATACAGAACCATAGATACCGAAATTTATATGAAGATGTTGTGAGTAGAATAATACAAAAAAAATTCAGGACTCTATAGTTATGTTAAACTTCATTGATACATTACACTGTATATATGTCCATATCTTACTAACAAGTTGCATAAGTGTTTTGTTTGAGATTGTATAATATGTAGAAGGCTAACAGACTAAGGCCCTGTTCGCTTCAACTTATAAGTCGTACCGAGCGAAATAATAGTGTTTTTCTCTCACAATAAATTAGCATCAACATCAGCATCAGCCGTTTTTTCAGCTAGCCGAACAGGGCCTTATCCAACACGATACAGTAGAAATCAAAGGAGATGAGAATCAAGTTGGGGAAATTCACATCCATACCGTCAATTGGTCTTGTTTGGATGTAGTCGGATTCGTATTAATCTATATGTGTTGAGGTGGATTGGAGTGGAACTTAAACTAAATGCCATCTTAATCCACCCACCACATATGGATTAAGGTGAATTCGATAACATCTAAACAAAGCCTTAGCTGGATTCAATTCCTGAATGAAATGAGTTAGCTTAATTTATTTGCGTTAGTTGGTGTGTTCTCGCGTCAAACATAATTGGTCAACCACACGCTAGGGACACTAGACGCGTCAAGCAGTGAAGATGCACCCAAGTACAAGCGGACGCGGTTGCAATGCTTTCGTGGCGATGAAGCTGGACAAGTGTACAGCCAGCAGCCCGGGCAGCACGGTGCAAGAAGCCCATAAACCAGCTCGAGGACTTTGACTCGCATCGACGTCGAGAGACTTCTCGGGAGGAATCATATGCGCGAGCCACGTTGGGCACCCGCGTGATAAGCGTGATGCGTACTCAAGTTATTTTTTAAGTTTGGTTATATTCATACAAAATTGATAATCAATATTTGACTTATTACATCATAAATATTAACACTTTATATATAATATATATAACCAAACTTAAATAAAGTTTTGATTTCTTAAAAACAAGGTGCGTATTCTTTTTGAAACTGAGGAAATACATAACATGTGGTACAAAGAGTAATGGGAAAGTAGTTCCTCCTTCCAAAAATAATAATTCTCATCTTCTATGAGACAACCAATCTAAAATTTGATCGAATATATAAAAAACTAGTAATATTTATGATTCATAATAAGTATTATTAGATTAATCATGTAATATATTTTTATAATAGTTAAAATATATTTGTTATATACAAACATTGATCCTAATATTTCTATAAATCTAGCTGAACTTAAATAGGTTTACTACTACATAATTGATTTTTTGTTTAAAAAAACTACAGAATTGATTTGTAGAATCGGTCAAATTGGTTTGTAGATGCGGTAGTAACAACCGCCTCTATTAAGGTCTCTAGAAATCAAATATTTTTTTGATGGGAAGTCTATAATTACCTATGATAAACACGATAGTCTATAGAGAAAATGATTCAGTGCAAGAAATGAATCAAAAGAGCTTTTTTGGCTCTAGCCATTTAGTTCATTTCAGATTACAAAATTAGCCCAGAGTTACTTCTTTGTAAAATAGCGTTTGGTAAATTAATGTGCTTTTGGCAGCGTGAAACATTTCAGATTCTCGGTAGAGTGATTAGAATCACTGCCAAACGCAGCAAGTATGGTTTTCATTTCCATGGTTTTCAAAATCCCCATGGTTTTCAGTTCCCATAAAACTTCACCGGGAATAACATTCGTTCTCTACCACTCCTAGGTGGACTAATTGCAATTGGACCTTTCATAGAGACGATCTCAGATCATCCATCGCCTGCCAGTCTACAGTTTCCGCTGGTAATGCATGATGCACTCTTTTTAGTATCTCCCGGAGAGGGAGGAAGCCGGTATGCTTCCAATGATCATCTGACGTGGCCCGTGCGTTGGTGATTCGCTCATTGCTCCTCGCCCTCGTGCATCGGCAGCGCACGCCCCAGTAGCAGTAGCTCGTGTAAATGCGCGCTGGCCACCGCGGTCCGCGGGCACGGTCTGACGGACATGCCGCACCCCAGGCGTGGTGGAACTGGCTAGCACATGACGCAGCAGCCCATCGGAGATGTGACCTAACTGCACCCCTATCGTATATTCGTATGTAGGAGTACTCCGCAGTAAACGACGCATGGTGTACTTGATAGCTCGCTGTTATACAGAGCAATGAAAACTGCTTACTCTGAACCAGATAGCTGGACAAAATTTGTGTGGCTTAACAAGGCCCCTCTCAGAGTTAAATTTTTAGCATGGTTACTATCGCAAGAGAGGATTCCGTGTAAATCAACTCTGCGGAGGAAAGGAATAGTGGACACTTGGAATTCAGACGGAGGCGAACTTGCCCATTGAAGCGATTAAGGAGATCCAGGCACCGAGTCACGTCCCGGCAAAATACTTCACGACCTTCTTGCTGCTGTGCCGCTGGCACATATGGAAAAGAAGAAATAACAACATATTTAGGGATGAAAGAACAACCCTTTCTGCTGCTTTAGCTGCATGCAAGACAGAGGCTTATTTATGGGGTGCAAGGCTGCCAAGAGACGACAGGGCAATAGCAGCCTCCTGGTGTTTGGTAATAAGTAACGCAATGTAAACTTAGCGTCTGATATGATATGAACGTTTTTGTAACTTATTTGGCTATTTCAGCGCCACTGATAATCAATCAATCAGGTGGGGGGTGCTCCCCCCCCTAGACTTCTAAAAAAAAACTATATAAGTAAACTGTCAAAAATGCTGTAAAAATTTACTGATATGTTTGCTGGACGTGAGTTTCAGTTTTTTTTTTACCAAAGTGGTCACTAATAAAATTGCTATAGTAACTCAAAAGGTAATCCGTCCTTCACAAACTCTATGGCATGAACATTAATCATACTAGAAGCATGCCCCGCGCGCTGCCGTAGGATTTTCTTAAAATAAATCTTATATATATATATTATTATTATATGGTATTCGGTATAATCTGTATATATATGAATATTATATTATAGAAGATATTTTTTTGAGAGAAACATTATAGAAGATAGGTGATGAAACAAATAGGATATGTATATGACTTTACATTAATAGATTAAAGATTAAAGGTATTGCATATAATTGAGATGATGTGGATAATTTTTTTTGTAATTAATAAGGGATGACATGGATAGCTTGCATGAAAGGATTGTGAGTTGTAGAACACTTAGTGAGAAATGATGTGGACATCTTGCATGAAGAGAGAAAACATCTAGTGAGTTTAGCTTTAGAAGAGTATAAGATAAGATTACATGAGACCGTATAGGAGCTACAAAGGAAAAATATAATTGGTTTTATTCAAATTGATTATGAAAAGACATATGACAAGGTAAAATGGACCTTTTATAACCAATTTCTGTGTGAAAGGTTTCTCACAAAAATGGTGTAACTAGATTGTACGAGGAAATGTAGCTATCATGGTAAGCGATCTTTTGGGACCTACTTTCAAACGAAGAAAGAGCGCAAACAAGGCGATCCATTGTATCCCATACTATTTAGTATAATGATGGATATATTGGTGATCATTAATGATAGAGCTAAGGAAGATGAAGAAATAAAAGGGGCAGTGCCCCATTGAAAGTCCCGGTTTAGTTTTGGTAATTGAGTGATAATCTTAGGTGGACTAATGTGTTTTATGTGAGATACACAGATGTTTAGTCCACAGGTAAACTAGTACGGGCAATACATAGAGCCATGATGGAGAGGTGGCTTGGACTTGATGCAAATGCTCAACTAGTGGAGTTGAAGGAGCACATTGCATATGAAACATGACATCGTGTCATGTGGTTATGTGGAGAAGATCAAGCGGCAAGACTTTGCTATGAAGGACCAGGTTGCTACTGTGGAGGACAAGCTAGGCTTGGCGTTGATGGACCGAGGCAACGGTGAAGAGCAAGCAAGACTGCGATTGATGAACTAATAAGGCCATATGAAGCTACGAAGTGGATCATATCATTTAAGAGATCAAGCCTATTGATTTGTGTTGACGATCAAGTGGCTTGATGGTGGGTGATGGCGCAGCTTCATGCCATGGGCGCTAATCAACAATGAGGGTGTGGAATAAGATTCCAAGGCATAGAGTAACATTCTAATTTGATGGTTTGTATTGAGTTCGCCATAGGAAGGAACGAAGGTTAGAAGGGTGGACAACCCCCTAAACTTGATGTTTTTATTTTATAGTGTAGATTTTGCCAATATTAATTGTAGCTGTATTTGTTACACCTCGCAAGGGTGGACAACCCCATAAAATTGATGTTTTTATTTTATAGTGTAGATTTTGCCAATATTAATTGTAGTTGTATTTGTAACACCTTGCATAAAAAACTGCTTATCTGGCCCAACTCTGCACGTGGAATGAGCCTGCATACGTATAGCACCTCTCTTACACTTTCGTCCTTATCTCGTGTGAAACTGTGAACTCAGAGGTGCTAAGTTTGAAACGACAAGGATTATAAGTTAACCTTCACCGTCCTAAACTTCCGAGGTGGTACTAAACACACCAACTATAAACATCTCATGTGCCACATGGACTAACAACACAACTACTACATGCTTCTAACAGGATGGGGGGTTGCATTCACTCCCCTTAAAGGGCTGACGCCCACGGCAGCTCACCACATATTCAACGGATGTCCAGGACCACCCCTTGGCACACTCCTCCAAGGGCACATAGGGTGTTACAATATTTTGCATGGATTCTTTTATTTAGATGTTTTTCTTTCCAACTCTGTATGGAAATCTAATTGATATTTTCCATAGTTTATTAGTATGAATTTAGTATTTGTTAATTGTATTAGCTATGGACAATTTCGATTACTCTAAGTCTTTAGATTATCATAAAATTTAATAGTGTGTGTCTTTTTTCGACCGGTACGGTAATTTACAGACCCTCTTCATAAGTATGGTGGATTCTTTTAATATTATTATAATAATAAAATGATAATAATAGATTCAGATACAATATGTATAGATTTATCAGGCACAAAGGTGCCTAGATATCCAAGGTCAAGGTCAAGGTCTAAGGGCTTTTTTTTTTTGGCATAACACCTCCTTAAATGCTCCTTTAGAGAAGCCATGAATCGCGGCTTCTCTTTTAGACCAAAAATACTGGTTCCTCTACTACTAGAAAATGCCTCATGGCTTCTCCTGCTCCTTCATAGAAGCTGCTGGCGAAGCTACAGTCGGAATTGTGTCAACCAGGTCCTAAGAGCACCAAGGTTTCTTCTACTGGTGGTGTAGAACCTTTCAATGAAAAATAAACAAGGAAACATGAGTGTTTGGTAGTCAATGAGGCTTCTCGTAAATGCGTACCAATGCCACGGAAGGAACTGGGGCCTATTTATCGAAGAGCTACTTTCACACTAATGACGATGAACCATCGCGATGTTGACTCATCCATTACTAAGCGAGAATCGCTCGCAAATTTTCCTACTGGTTATACATATATTATATGCTTGCATAATCACATCATGACTTATAATTAACAAAATGCAGGTCCACTTTCAGTGTTGACACAGCTCCTTGCATTGTTAGCTGTTAGGCCAACAAAAACTTTATAAAAACAAAAGGGGGCGTCTTTTTATTTTTGATAGGCAGAAAAAACCTGGGAGTCAAGTTTGTTCATTCTTGACTTTTGTGTTTGCTTGCAAAGCTCAGCCATACCCAACTTTACCTTTGTGTTGTGTACTTGGCATTGTGAAGTGGATTGGTTTTTGCGTTTCAACACCTACACTTCAAGGCATCAACTTTCCGATAAATTGCACAGATGAAGCAACAGCAAATGGCTTAGCCTGACTTTTCATACCATTGAGCTTTGACTAGACAAACCTGATCAATCAATAATTATATAATATATAACACACGCACCTAGTGTTTTCCAGTGCAACATTTGACAGAACACAAGGAACAAGTTCATATGTGAGCCCTAATTTTGGTGCTATCATCTTTAATCCTTATCCATGAGCTTTTGGGGTGTAATATTTGAAGTGTTACATTACCTTACAGGGTTTCTTAAACCTCTTCTTCGGTTACCTGCATTGCAAACGAAAAGGGGATGGATAGTCCTAGAGACATCGGTAGTTCTCACCTACTACCAGCATATAACGGGCTTGCATGCCTGCAGGGGCAGGACAGCTTGACAGGGATACAGACACACCAACCTTCAGCATCTATGGACACAGACTGGATATGCAAATTGCATGCACTCGTGGACGTGGGGCTTGAAAACAATGCAATGCAACAATGGTTATCTGACCAGGACATAGTTAAGATAGCGCTGAAAACTGCTTTGGATGATGCGTTTGGTGACCAGTCAACTGAAAGGAGGCAACTGCATTTCATAATTATATATAGACAGCCTATCTGTTCGTCTGGCCAGGCCAGATTATGCAAATTAAAGGAGGCAACTGCATTTCATAACTAAATGGCCTATCCATTGTGTATGCTTTCTCACTGTGCATGATTATACTAATATCACAAGAAACCTGTGGACAAGCGCTAAATTCTAGTTAGACTCGAGCACAGTCAGTTCAGCTGAATGTTCATAGTCAGGGTGTCCTTATTCAGTTCAGTGTAGGGAGTCGGATTATCCAGGCAAAGTTAAACCAAAACAGATCAGCAGACCCAGGATGTGAATGCCAATCCAATCCTAAAAGCAAGAGAAGTAAAAGAGCACTTCTCGTGTATTTTCATTCTAATGTTTTCCTTCTTTTGTCAATTCAATATTTTGGTCGATAAACAAATCAAAATGACCTGTCGTTTTAGCATGTAGCTTATTACCTTTCAGACTTTACATTTACATAAAGCACATCTGCCAACTACATCATTTCTCCTGCAGAGAAACCAAAACCAAATGCAGCTCAGACAGACTGAAAGTGTAGCAGCAAGAGTGATACAGTGCTCTAAATTTAACATGTAAATATTGTTTCAAAGAAAAATGATAAGTAGCTTTACACGGCTTCTGTACAGGTAACATACACAAATAAAATATCAGATTTACCTTTCTAATGACGCACTGGAAGCTCCAAACCCAGCGTGTTACATCAATCTGCTGCCAGTATTGACGATTACAACTCCAGTGTGAATTCAATTAGCCATATGAGCACCTCGTTCCTCTTTGGAGAAGGAATAGAACAATTTCAATAAGAAAACATAGAATACAATTGTCAAAAGAAGTGGCTTTATGCAACCCTGGGCAGACAGGGGTAAGGCAACATTTTACATTCAATATCCTAGAAGATGAATATCTAGTTTTCCTAGGGAATTTGCATAGTTTTCTAGAACTATGAGAGAAATTCATCAAAAATTTCATAATGAAAGATACACAAGGAGATATACCATTAAGAAGCTCTTTGTCCTGGGATCATTGTAGCGTGCAAGCAAACAGCCTGGATGAGGCTTCAATCCATCGTTAAGTAACTGGGAGCGTAGATCCTTCTCCTTCTGGAGCACAATTTCTTCTTTTGGTCGTCCACTGAATTTTTTCACTGCAGCAATGCCTCCTTCTACCTTCCGCAAAGTAACTGCTGTATTTGGAGCTGGTAAACTGATACAAAAAGAATACCATTAACCACAGAAGTAAAGGGCGTACCCAGTGCAGAGAACTCCCGCTCTGTGCGGGGTTTGGGGAAGGGTGTCAGTGGCAAGCCTTACCCTCGCCTGTGCAATGCGAGGAGACCCCGACTCAAACCGGGACCTTCCGGTCACAGGCGGTAAGACTCTACCGCTTGCACCAGGCCCGCCCTTAAAACCATACAAATTACTGCAATTATCGCCTTCATTACCTTATCACACCTATATAAAGTCACAGCCTAAAAACATAAAATTTAGAGGAAAAAAAGAAGAGAAAAATGGTAGGAGTAAGTGGCAAACCACCAAGGCAAAAACAGTAACAGGAAATGGCAGGAGCTCTGGAGTTCAGATCTGAATCCTTGCATGTACCTGTCCAAGTCTTTGTTCATTGGCAGAACTATCTGGATGGATACATCTGAAAGTGTGCTGTCAGAAGCTTGAGTGAAGACAGGTGTAGTCATCGGAATCTTTTCAGATGAAGCATTATTGCCAAATATATATCTACATGTATAAGTAAATTCAGTATTGTGGCACGTGTTTCAAGAATATGTTTGACATGTTTGCTGATCACTGTAATGTATAGAATATCTCACCCAGTTACATTGTTGAAGCCCGACGATCCCGCCAGTTTATCACCTTTTGCTTCAACCACTAAGAATGGCGCATAACTCCTAACCTGATAAATTAGTTATGCTCATAAATTTTACCTCTGGCAAAAATTTGCAAATAACTAAAATTTTTAATGATTATGATTATGACTCTGCAAGTGAAGATCATATGTATAATATAAATAATAAAACATGTAGATAATATGTATAGTGGATTATGAGGGCATGCCAACCCTTTCTATATATTTGTGTAGTATATGCTAGTCAACATGTATGTGGAATCCACGTTTTGAAAAATATAAGAATAATGTAAAACACGTATGTGCAAATAACTGAAAGATCTTTGATTAGACATAATAATAATTAGCAGATGATATATTAGTGGTATCTGAAACATATATGCTTATAATGTAACAATTACTGATAAGCACCAAATGATGGGCCATTACATGTCAACAACCTGAGGCTTAGATTGCTGAGTACAAAATAAATTGTCAATCAGTAAAGATAAAAAAATTGTAGATCAAGTACATTGTAAATCAGTATAGATGATGCATTATATTACTCTGTGTACATCAAATGCATAGTAAATCAGTACAGATGATGCCTCAGATTGCTGTGAGTACACAAAATTGTAGATCAAGCACAAATCACATTGTAAATCAGTATTGATGATGCATTAATACCTCGTAATGTGCAGTCCTCTTTAGAATAAGGTAATTTGGTGTTTCTATGTCAGGGGTCTTGTAAATCCGTAGCTGCACAAAATGCCAAAAACCAGTGTCTCTAAATACTTGTTGACATGTGAAAAGAAAATAATAGGTTCACTGCAGATTACCTGCTTGATAACATCCCATAATCCTTCAGAAGAGAAGTACTCGTTATTTTGTATCGAATCCCAAAGATCCTGCACTTCAGGGTAACAGAAAAATACAGAAACATTTAATGAAAACCACTATATTATTGTTGATTACTACAATCTAAATGAAGGAGATTGACCTGGAAAAGAATACCATAGCCCATATAGCAAATGACAGCAGGACCAAAATAAACCACTGATATGGGGCAAGCAGAAAAAGAAAAGAAAATAATAAACTGAAAGGACGGAACTAATTCTGTTGCGTGGCTGCTCCTCTTGATACAATTCTTTGATCCTACTGTATGGTCTTAAAAATGGTGCCATGATGAGCAAGTTATCCTACGGTTGCGGTTTACCTGGATTCATCCTTCATGACGAAGAAAATGAAGAAAAAAAAAGAAAGAAAAAATGCCTTATCTCTCAATAAGCTTAAGGTAAGCATGGCGTACATGAGAACAGACAGGAAACTTGTCAGAGAAACCTCTGATAATTTTTGTCGTGTGCTAACTAGTTCACCTGACAACTTGTAACTACTTTATATTGCTCTTTACATGTACTATTGTCCTCATTTGCATGTTCTTATATGCTTCATCTCAATGTGGTACCAAATAGGGGAAATGAACACAATGTCTTACACCTACGCGACGTGAACCACACTAATCTAATTTTCGTCTGATAAGCAAGAGTGCTAACCACATGGCTGTTGAACTTGAGATTCTGCGGGTTGACGCCCATGATCGACAGGCCAGTGAAGACCAGCTCCGGCTTCCAGGGCAGGAGCATAAACTTCATCACCATGGTCCACCTCGTGGTGAGCTCGTACGGCCCTGTCTAGAACCAAATTCAGCACGGTCAACAGCTGCCACAACTAGAAATTTCGCTGCGCACGCGCGAGTCCTCGCCAGAGTGGCGAGCGCGCGCCGAACCTGCTTGACGGCGTGGAGGTAGAAGTCGGGGCGGAAGAGCAGCTTGAGGAGGCGGATGTTGAAGAGGTAGCCGTCGATGGTGTCGTGGCGGGTGATAGGGTCGCGGAACCGCACGCGGTCGTCGTACGCGGACCGGTCGATGCCGACGTCGTCGAACAGGTGCGGCAGGTCGGCCCGCAGGAACTCACACAGCCTCTCTGCATCAGCCGCAGACAGGCCCCCGCCGCTGCCCATCTCCCCCTGCTCATCCTCCTTCGACGCGGCCGACGCAGGGGCCACAGCGCCGCCGGGCGGCGCCGCCCGTGCCGCGAGGCGGGGCCTCTTCCTCTGGGAGGACGAGGAGGCCGTGGTTGTGCATGGGCGGAGACGAAAGGACACGGCGGTCGGGAGCGCCGGTGGCGGTGGGAGGATGAGGAGGCGGGAGCGGAGGGATGTGGTGTTGGCCATTGCTGCCATTCGTTTGGTTCCGTTCGCGTTGAAGTTTCTCTCCTCCCTTCGCGTTTTACCATTTTTTTTTTTGTCTTTTTTGCGCGCGTGTTAAAATTTGGGCCAGCAGATTACTGGCGGGACTTGTCCAATTTCTAGCCACAGGCCCGGAGTGGACGAGTGAAGTTCAACACTCCTCACACCTTGCAGGCTTGCAACAGAACAACTGAACAAACTCCCCTTAGAAGAGGAACGATTCAGCAAACAAGCCTAAATTGTACAAGAACAAACTCACCGCCAGATATTCTTTTAAAAATGATAAATTGTACAACAACGAAACATCCGACAAACTTGGTCATTCCAGCATACCAGCAGCTGTGATTTGTCATGTCATGATAGCCAGAAACTACTACCTGGCCGCCACAAAAAGTCAGGTAGGATCGAAGGATGCACTCGCAAGCCTGGATTTTCATGACAACCTGACATGACGCTAAATCACTGTCGCAAGCACGTGATGTTCTTCCTCGTGCTGGCTCAACAAACTTTTCGCTAAAGAAAGCCAGGTTAATCTGTCAAATGCCCTCTAAAACAACGAGTCGCTGCTATCTGCTTGATGCAGAGTGCAGAGCATCCTTGTTCAGTTTCTCTCCGAGACCCCTGATCTCCATGAAGGCTTTGTGCAGCACTTCCTTTGCAACTCTGAAGGCGCCGGCTGATACAGCTCCCTTCTCTGCACACTTAATCGCATCACGAACAAGATCATTATATCTTGAAACCACAGTATCTGCACTGCCACTTCCATTTCCAACGTTAAGCCCAAACAGTTCAGGCCCTGTCTTAGCCTTCTTTGTCCATCGCTTTGTGATGCAAGGCTCTGGAAGCATGATGACACCAGCCACAAGGAACACACTAAGGACATGCCTGCACAGTATCGCCGAGAAAGCAAACCTGCAGCACTCGCACCAGGCCTTCTTCTCAGCAACATTGTAGAAAACGATGTGCCTGGTAGGAGGATCACCACCTCTTTCGACGTAGTATTTCATGTATGATCCGTCCTGAACCTTGACGGCATAATGCTGCATTGCTTCAACCAATTCCAGCTGGAATGTTTCGAATGCAGCTCTGGTGTAGATACTCCTCGCTTGTTTTTCTAAGACCGTGTCGGTTTTCGGAAACTGTTCAGGAGAAAAAGAAGTGATGTCTTTCTGGGCTTCACTTGCATACAGACTGTCTATATATTGATCAAATCTACTTATAAAAGTATTCAGAGAAACTCTTGAACTGAAGTTATTCCTATAAAACCTACTGACTGTTTCTCTTCTGTGAGTTAAGGACAGCTCAGCGAAGAAGGAGCTCGTTAGGTATGCAGGAACCCATTTGTCCCTTATTTCATACAGTGACTGCAGCCAATTCTCGTCTCTCAGGCCATACTTGTCAAGAATGGAGCCCCAGAACATGTCAAAAACAGCCACAGTATCACACCCATTGACACATCTCTTTAGCTCATCATGTAACCCAGGAAATCTTGTGCAGACATCAGTCAGTCTCTTCTTGCATCTATACAAGATGCGCCATCTGCAAAGACGATGGAAACACTGAGGAAATACTTTTGCAACAGCAGCTGCTATTCCCTTACCTTCATCAGTAGTAAAGGAAAATGGCAACCGATTATCCATTGCTGTCAACCACGTCTCAAAAATCCAGCCATATGAAGATTCTGTCCTGTCCAAAATTAAGGCACAGCCAAAAACAACAGTGTCGCCATGGTGATTAACTCCTGTGAAAGCTGCAAAGGGCAGCATATTCTCATTTCCGCTATAAGTAGTGTCAAAGTAAACAGCATCCCCAAAGTATGTGTATGCCATTCTAGCTCTTGCATCAACCCAAACTGCATTGCTCACACAGTTTTTACTGTCAACTTGTGTAGAAAAGAAAAAGCTGGAATTCTCTGATTGCATTTTCTTGAAGTAGTTAAAGAGCCCTTGTGCATTTGTATCTCCAAACACATTGCTTCGCAGCTCCTGCAATTGGTTCTCATGTTCCTGAAACTTTCCAGACAGGCGACGGAGTTGGACCTCCCGTGCGCGATCTGCACTAACAATAACATGGGTGTGCTCCAGCACCAGCTTCGTGATAACCCACTTATCCGGGCCCCTACGCACCACTTCCATCATTGCTGGGCACCCATCCCGTATAGAGAGTCGTTTCCTCTTTTTCTTATTGCTAGGCTCAACTGGCTTCTTCTTGTGATGTCCCTCTTTCAAGCACACAAAACGCTTCATTACGAGCACCTCAACACCCTTTCTCCGCTCACTACGGGATCGGGCAACACGAATCCCAAACCCAAAGCGTAAAGCATATGCATTGTAGAATGCCCGAGCAGCGGCATCAGACTCGAATTCCATGCCCATACGTGGTTCATCATTTTTGCCCACAACATCAGCTGCCATCAGCAGCTCATTTCCAATAACAGGTGGCATTGATCCCGTGCAGGGATCATCGCCATGGATCTGGGAAGCCATGACACCAGTTCCTTGGTCAATATTCTCAGTGCCTGTATTATCCTCAGCATCGATAAAATCTCCAACCAATTCCTCGTCTTCACTTGAAGAATACCCCATTCAACAGTTTTCCAAAGCCTCAAATTTCAAGGGGAGATGCAGTCCTCATGCACAATAAATCACTGCAATAATAAAGGAGCAAACAATGACTACATATTTCAACTTAAGATGAGTAACACCACTTGATACGGAGATAACTAGAGAAGATGACGAAATGTCATGAATGTGGCACAAATTTGACACCTTATGACCTGAGCTTCTGTAGAAGAAAATGAATCCTAAAGCAAACTGTTTTGACTTAAATTTAACTAGCTATTTATATCCAGGGGCGGACCCAGTGAAGGACATGGGTGTACATCCGATAATTCTTTTTCTTTTACAAAAGAATCGAAATTAAGAGGCATGACAATATATGTATACACTTGCAATTAGATCAGATCCGATTACAAATAGCCAAAACAGCTTAGGTTAGGCTTTGGGTGCTCGGTTTCGCACAGCAGGAAAGGAAGAGAAGGGGCGGGCATACCTGGTGACTGGTGAGTGCTCGTTGCAGGAGAAGGGGCTTACGAAGACATCGGAACCCGGCGTAGGGCGGCGACGGTAGCGGAGTCGTCGCCGGGACTGAGAGAGAGCACGCGAGGAGAGTGGGCGGCCGAGGGGGGAGCGAACGCACCACGGCACCAGCAGTCCAGCATGGTCTCCTGGGTCCTTGCCTCCTGGGACATGGGCCGCTCCTTATTCAAATAATATATTCTTTTCCAGTTTTTTTCTTCCTTTTTTATTTTTATTCCTTTTATAGAACACTGCCAGTGGTTAGTGAACATTGATTTTAAACTAGTGCCATAATAATAGTTATCCGAACAGTGCAAATGAAACTAGAATTTTGTTTTAAAAATTTATAGTAAGAAATACAATCATGCGCAACCGTAATTAGATACTCCGTCCATTCTCTTTTATAACGCATAGTTTAACGTGACACGGTTTCCAAATTATATTTTGACTATCTATTTATTTTATTTTATATTATTTAGTTATAAATTTATGATAACTGGATACTAGATTTAATTACAATCTAACTATATATCAAGTTTGTGTTATAATAATTAAAAATTGTTAGTCAAATTATTAGTCAAAGATTTTAAAGTTTGAATCTTGATATGTGTGTGCCTTATAAAATAGAACGAAAGTAGTAGATTATTTAGAAGCTTTGACTTTTTATATTTCGAGTTTTTTTTTTGAGAAAGCAGACTTATTACTCATTAGACTCAGCAAATTCGCAACCCACAGCAATCCGAGGGACGAAATCCCAAGTGGACTGCAAACCACTAGGCCTCCTACACCCATAAGCAGCTAAAGCATCAGCTGTCCTGTTACATGTACGAGGACACACATTCACTACACAACTTACAAAGGTCATGTTTGGTTACTACGGTTCCTCCTAAAATTCTTATCACATCGAATGTTTTAACACATATATAGAGTATTAAATATAGACTAATTATAAAACTAATTGTACAACTTGCGACTAATTTGCGAGACGAATCTTTTAAGCCTAATTAGTCCATGATTTGATAACGTGGTGCTACAGTAAACATATGCTAATGACAGATTAATTAGGCTTAAAAAAACCGTCTCGTAAATTAGCCTCCATCTATATAATTGATTTTCTAATTAATCTATATTTAATGCTCCTTATTAGTATCTAAACATTTGATGTGACATAAATTTTAAAAGCGACTAAAGAACCAAACACCCCCAGAGTCTGAATGCATGGTATGCTGAAGTTCACATACAATTAGGGCTGGATATCGAGCCAGCTCTTGATCCTAATATTACGAGCTAGAGGGATAGCTCGGCTCAGCTCGTTACCGAGCTCGAGCTGACTCGTTTAGCTCGTGAGCTACTATAAAAAAAAATAGAACACACATGTTTATAATGTTTATGCTACATTAATTTCAGAAGGTGACGTCCACCATTATGCAACCATACATAATTAATATATATCAGGTTCATTAAAAGTATCAACCATACAACATAGCTGGTCCATCTATGATCATGTAGTTCCAGCATACTAACTAGTTGTTTGCCACCTATTGGGTTTATAAACCCGAGGTCCCCAATGGACCTGCTTTCCTATAAAAACTCGGCCTAGCAGACGGCGTTGCGACAACGCGCGCCTCCTGGGCCGACCCAGATACATAATGACAGGCCAGGGCAACGATCCGGTCCTCGACTGGAAGACCTAGCCAAGGTGGGGACACAGTCCGACTCCGACCTCCTTTTTCGACCGGGGATACGTCGGACCTCTGCTCATGATTCTTCCTCGACCGACACGGGCGGGGTCAACTGGGAACGACCGGCCAGGGACGTCCGCTCGGTGAGGGCCCAGGGATCAGGCAAAGCAGATAAGGTAAGGCGCTCAAATCAACCGCAATACCGATGACCGTACCCTCCCTGTGCACCTTTAGGATGGTGCCACCAAGCCATGCCAGACGGACACTATGCAACCTTCCAAGCGTGTTAGAGTACAAACAATATTGTAGGCACCGACGTTTGCCATACTAGACGAACACGGTAGAGCCTGCCACATGCGTCTGACATAAAACAGTATTGTGAGCGTCGACGACCGTCTCGTACCTAATAGCATGGCAACAAGACTAGGTAGCATATGTATGCATTCTCTCTTTCTCTGACTTGTAAAGTTATCCCCTTCAAACTATAAAGGGGGATACGCGCTCTCCTCTCTAGGGGACCTTTTTCTCTCTGGCTCTCTTCAAAAAAAAGAGAACCCGAATAGCTCAATAACTCTAGAACTCTAAAGCTACATAGAGCATACGCTCTAATACTTAGCACACGTTAGAGCCCCCGTCACTCTCGGACCCTCGGTTCAGAGTCCGACCGGGCCTTTAACACCCCTTTCTTATTTCTACTCATTTGTAACCCCACAGCAAACTTCGAGCACCTGAGCTCAGGAATAAAGTCACTGATCGACTGAAACTGGACGTAGGGCACGTTGCCTAAACCAGTATAAATCCTGTGTCATTGAGTGCTAGGCCACATCCGATCACAACGCATGACAAAACTATAAATATTTACTTGTTGGTCACTTTTTGCACCGATAGTTAGCGCCGTCCGTGGGGATAGACGTCGTGCGTTCATGCTTTTGGTCATCGAATGGCCCACATTTCCACCATCTTCGGCATGGCGGGCTCAAGTGATATGATTCACTTTGGCTCACTGGAGTTTTCCGTGCTCCCACCTTTTGGAATGTTGGGTTCCTCCCGTCTTCCAGCCGCTCCAGACTTTCCTCTTCAGGAGTCTAGACTTCATCACCGACCGCCTCGATGTACTATGCCTCCGTAAAGAGGCGCTCATCCCGGCGTCCATTGGAGGAGGAGCTCTCTCCACTGACCCTGGGCCACTCAACGACCCCAACGCCGAGACACTCGCGCTTCGCCTTGAGCCCATACTAGGATCAAACTCCTCGATGAGTAACGTACATATTGTTCTTTACTCGCTGTTTAATACCTTCCGCCGACTCTCTGGAGGGACCCCATTGTCCCCACCTCGACCGCCGTGCGACCGGTTCCCCTATGGCTTCACGTCCCCCATGGACTCATGTGCACGAGGGATCCAAAGGATGCTGACGTCGCCCCATCTCACGTCCAAATTCATGGGGATGGCGGGCTATGCTCCTGCCTCCTTTCATGACCTCGTGGATGACGAGGTCAAAAGCGACGGCTCTAGCATCGGCGATGTTGTGGCACCTAGCCACCCTCTGTCCTGGGAGTGCGCTATGGCAGACGCTCTGGGACAGCCACCGGTAGTAGCGAAGTCTCTATAGACTCACACCCCTCTAGACCCTCGTGTGTGCATAGAAGCATGACAAGGAGTTATGGCAAAGGCGGCAGAGCCAGCCACCACCAGCCGAATCGCTTCGTCTACACACCACTTCTGTTGCCGAGGGTGGGGCAGGAGGCCGTGGCCGCACCATAGCCCGACCCGTCGCCCGCTCCACACTGACCTCCTATGTGCGAATGCCTCAGGCTAAACCATGATGCTCGTAGCATCTTCAACAATCGACACCATGCCCGACATAAGGATGACGCCTATCGAGTGGCGACGAGAGCAGGAGATATAGGCCTTGGCCTGACCATTGAGGAGTGCAGGGACACGTACCCTAGGCATGGTGGCTGACCAAATAGTTGGAGTCCCAGCCTAGACAGCCCAGGACCATGAGCCTTTGGTCATCGCATCCAAAAAATGTCATTCCCATAGCGCTTTCAACCACTCACCAATATCGCCAGATACACCAGGAAAACGAACCTTGGTATATGGCTTAAAGACTTTCGGCTCGCCCATCGAGCCAGAGGAGTGGATGATGACTATTTCATCATCCAGTATCTCCCCATCTGTGTGGGGGAGCATGTTCAAGCATAGCTCGAATTCCTTTCGCTCGACAACATCCGTGACTGGGCAGATCTCAAGAGGGTCTTTGTTGGGAATTTATAGGGGACATATGTCCATCCTAGGAATTCCTAGGACCTCAAGAGCTGCTAGTAGGAACCTAGCGAGTTCCTATAGGATTACATCCATAGGTTCTCAAAGCGGTGCAACTCCCTTCCCGATGTCATTGATGCAGACATCATCAGCACATTCCTCTCTATGACAACTTGTGAGTCCTTGATCCACAAGCTCAGCTATGTGAAGCCCCGTATCACTCACGACCTACTCGACATTGCCATGAACCACGCCTCTGGTGAGGAGGCATTTGGAGCGGTCTTTAGCGGTGGCCGGGATAGGGGCAAGGCCAAGCGTGAGGACCAAGGCGAAGGCCCCTCCACACAAAGGGGCAAGAAGAACAAGAAGGATCAGCACCGACCGACCAACCCAGCCTTGGTCACCGCGACCGATCATGAGGGCAAGCAGCCCCAGCAGGGCTAGCCTGACCACTTCAACAAGCTCATGGAGAGTCCATGCACCAACCATGCCTACCCCATCAAGCACCTCTACAAGGACTACGAGCTCCTCAAGCGCTTTCTACAACACGCCAGCAAGCCGAAGGAAGGGAAAGGCAAGGAGGAGGCGGCGAAGAAAGGAGGCACGATGGGCAAAGATGATGATGGCTTCCCCAACCTCAAGGAATGCCTCATGACCTTTGGGGGATCCAATGCCATCCACTCCAAGTGCCAGCACAAGATACGCTATAGAGAGGCATGCATCGCCGAGTCGTCCATCCCCTCTTTCCTTAGCTAGTCGGCTCCCTGATCACTTTTGATCGGAGAGACAATCCTTCCCACGTCGCTCGACTGGGTCGCTACCCGCTTGTCATTGACCCCATCGTTAGTAAGAAGCGCCTCACTAAGGTGCTGATGGATGGAGGCAGTGGCCTTAACATTCTCTACGTCGACACCCTCAACACCATGCGCACCCCCCGTTCGAAGCTCTGCCCAGTGAGCTCTCCCTTCCATGGCATGATCCTAGGGATGCATGCATACCCACTCGGGCAGATCGAGCTGTCTGTCATGTTTGGTGACCGAGCCAACTTCCACTCGGAGGTCCTCACCTTCGAGGTGGTGGACTTTCTAGGGTCCTACCACGCACCACGCCATCTTGGGGCAGCCATGCTATGCCAAGTTCATGGTGATCTCCAATTACACCTACCTCAAGTTGAAGATGCTAGGACCAAATGATGTCATCACCATGGGTAGCACCTTTTCGCACGCCTACACGTGCGACCACGAGCATTACGAGCTCTCCACTGTCATCATCAACTCCACTGAGCTCATGGAGCTTGGGAATTCATCAACTCCAGTAGTCCCAGACTACAATGAGCCAACCTCATCGAGTGCCTTCCACCCGATCGAGGAAACCAAGGTGGTGGGGATCGACCCCACCAACCCGACCAAGATGGTGCGGATCGGGACAAAGCTCCTGGCCAAATAGGAGAGCGAGCTTGCCGACTTCCTACGTGCCAATCATGATGTATTCGCATGGAAACCTTCTGACATGCTAGGCATACCAAGGGAGGTCACCGAGCATGCATTATGCCTTGTCCAGGGCTCAAAGCCCGCCAAGCAACATTTGCGTCGCTTTGACGACGAAAGGCGTAGGGCCATAGGTGAGGAGATCACCAAACTCCTGGCAGTCGAATTTATCAAAGAGGTATACCACTCTGACTGGCTAGCTAATCCTATTTTTGTGAAAAAGAAGACTAGGAAATGGAGAATATGTGTTGATTATACTGGCCTCAACAAGGAGTGTCCAAAGGATCATTTTCTTTTGCCACGCATAGACCAGATAGTCAACTCCACCTCAGGATGCGACATTCTCTCCTTTCTAGATGCCTACTCAGGCTATCACTAGATCACGATGAAAGAGTCCAACCAGCTCGCGACTTCATTCATCGCCTCATATGATTTGTACTGCTATGTAACCATGCCTTTCGGTCTAAAGAATGCTAGCGCCACCTATCAATGGTGCATGTAGCATTGCTTCGCCAATCAAATTGACCCACCTAACCAGCCTGACCAAGTCAAGCGGTCGAAACCAACAATCATCATTTATGTAGATGACATAGTGGTGAAAATGGCTCAAGCTAGCAACCTGATCGCAAACTTGGCTGAAACATTCGCAAACCTCCGAAGGTTCAGCGTCAAATTAAATCCCAAAAAATATGTTTTTAGGGTTCCAAAGGGGAAGCTACTCGGATACATCTTGTCCAAACGTGGCATCGAAGCCAACCCCAAAAAAATCATGGCCATCTCCAACATGGGCCCTATACGCAACGTCAAGAGCGTACGGAGGCTCACCGATTATTTGGCTACCCTAAGCCGGTTCATCTCTCAACTAGGCGAGCGGGGGATATCTCTCTATAAACTTCTCAAGAAGATAGACGCATTTGTCTGGACTGAGGAGGCATAATAGGCTTTGGAAAGCCTCAAAACATCATTGATGTCGGCCCCAATCCTCGTCGCTCCTGAACTGGGAGAACCCCTCCTCCTCTACATTGTGGCAAACAACCACGTTGTGAGCGCTGCCCTAGTCATCGAAAGGGAGGAGCCAGGACACCCCCTGAAGGTCCAATGACCAATGTACCTCGTCGATGAGGTACTCACCAACACCAAGGTTTGATACCACCAGGTTCAGAAGCTTCTATACGCCATGCTGATGGTGACCTAGAAGCTCCTGCACTACTTCACCGACCACGAAGTCATGGTCGTCACCTCATACCCACTGGGAGACATCATCCACAACCGTGACGCCGTGGGTTAGATCTCCAAGTGGGCTTTCGAGCTTATGGGCCACGACATCAAGTATATCCCCTACACTGCTATTAAGTCTTAGGCTCTCGTCGACTTCATTGCCGAAAGGACAGAAGTCTAACTCCTAACCCCAGATGTCACCCACGAGTACTGGACAATGTACTTCGATGGGTCGGTCATGGCGCTCGGCTTAGGGGCTGGAGTGGTTCTGATCTCCCTAGATGGGAGCAGGCTCTGCTACATGATCTGTCTCCATTTTTCAACCTCAAACAATGCCGTAGAATTTGAGGTCCTCATCAACGGATTGCGCATCATCGTTGAGCTCGGCACCACATGGCTATATGTCCGCAACAACTTGGAGTTGGTCGTCGACCAAGTCATGACGGTGTCCTCCTACAAGAGCCCTCTCATGGCAGCATATTGCCAGGAGGTGCGCAAGCTCGAGGATAAATTCCAAGGGATCAAACTACATCATGTCCCCCAAAAGGACAACGATGCTGCTGATTTCCTTGCAAAATTGGCCGCCAGGCAGGTGCCGTGTCCAGATAGGGTCTTTATCAATGATCTCCATGAGCCATCTGCTCGCATTCTAGAGGATCCAATCCAGACGCACTCCAACACTAATCTAGCACACAAGGGCTCTGACCTCCTAACGTGCCCCGACCCCGACCAAGTGCTCAATGGCTCTGACTCGGGTGCCTTCATGGCGACATTGCCCACCGACATCGCCATAATGGCACTCAATCCAGTCAACTAGAGAGCACCACTGTTCGCCTACCTCCTCAAGGAGGTTCTCCCATTGGAAAGGACTAAAGCATGATGAATCGCTCGACGCACCAAGACATTCATTGCCATTGGTGATGAACTTTACAAGCGGAGCCCGTCGGGAGTACTCATGAAGTGCATCTTGACAGACCAAGGGAAACAACTTCTCCTCAAAGTCCATGCCAAAATCTGTGAACATCACATGGCCCTGAGGTTGCTGGTTGAGAAAGCCTTTTACCAAGGTTTTTACTGACCCACCATGCTACGAGATGCAGAGGAGGTTGTCCGTAGGTGTGAAGGACGCTAGTTCTATGCTCGGCAAACTCATCTACTAGCATAGGAGCTTCAGACCATCCCTATCACCTGGCCATTCATGGCTTGGGGCCTTGACATGGTTGGACCCTACAAAAAGGCCCTGGGTGGCTTCACTCACCTACTCGTAGCGGTGGACAAATTCACCAAGTAGATAGAGGTGAAGCCCATCACCAACATCCGCTCAGAAGAGGCGGTCAAATTCTTCCTTGACATCATCTATCATTTTGGTGTTCCTAACTATATCATCACCAACCATAGAACAAACTTCACCAGGAAGAAGTTCCTGGACTTCTATGATAGATACAACATCAGGATCGATTGGGCCTCGGTCGAACATCCACATACTAACGGTCAGGTCGAGCAGGCCAATGGCATGGTCCTCCAAGGACTCAAGCCCTGCATCTTCAACCAACTCAATAAATATGTCGAGCGATGGGTTGCAGAGGTCCCAGTGATCCTCTAGAGCCTGAGAATGACCTTGAACCAATCCACGGGGTTCACACCTTTTTTCCTAGTCTACAGAGCTAAAGCAGTGTTGCCCTCCGACCTCGATCATGATGCCCCAAGAGTGAAGGCCTTCGACCGAGACCGAGCCACAGAGGCTCATCAGGACATGGTTGACCTACTCGAGGAGGCTAGTGAGACGACCATCATCTGCTCCACTCGCTACCAGCAAACTCTCCGTAGGTACCATGTAAGAAAAATTAGGGGAAGGATCCTCGAGGTCGATGATCTCATACTCAGGAGGACCTAGTCCACCAAGGACAAACATAAGCCCTCTCCACCATGGGAAGGACCCTACATGGTGACCAAGGTGATCCAACCAGGCGCCTACTGGCTAAAGGACGACAACAGCAACATTCTCACCAATACATGGAACATTGAACAGTTACATTGTTTCTTTCCCTAAAGCTCGGTCTTTATGTTTCCTTCCATTCAACGTTTGCTCCTACAACACCCTAGCCCAAGCACTCTTGGCCTAGGTCGCTCGGGGGCACCACAGGGGTACAACACCACCCTCCTTTTTACTATCATAATAGTAATACTTTTTGCCCAAACGAAAGGGCGTCGCCCAAACGAAAGGGCATTCCATTCCTTTGATTACCCTACATAACTTGTGTTTTGAACTCTCGACCAATCACACCTCACCACAACCTACGGTTATGAGCAGCTGAGCCTCGTGGGCCACGCCTAGGTTCTTAAGGTTGTAGCCTATGGGTTAACAGGCAGGTGCGAAAAAGAAAGGACAAAAAACATAACTATGCTAGGGTAAAAACAAGGGTGGATGGGACAAGATTCCCCTCACAAGTGATTTCATCACAAAATGAAATTGAAATATTCATGAATGTAAAACTGTTCACACAGAGGCTTCCCCACAAACTTATCTTTTACATATACTGACTATTTCTACTCTAAACTCTACTATGCCCCCCTGGCGGCATCGCTTGATGGTACGGTCGATGAGGACGAAGCTAGCTCGCTTCTGGTCGGAACGACGTTTGGCTCGGTCGGGGGTGGGACGTGATGAGTACAGGCCCGATCTTCCGAGAGGTAGCCGGTAAGTTCGATTTTGCGGAGATCTCGATGTCGGCGATCTGGCTTCAAATCAGACGCGATTCGAACCCTGCAACCATTACACCACTGCTCCATTGGTTATCAACCAAGCACAACTTGATTGACCTCGCCAAGAAGGCTTTTCCTGCAAGCGAATCGAAGAGCACAAGCAAGAAGGTAAAACACGCAATCTGAAATTGCAAATATGAATGACGCGAATATCAATAGAGGATTCAAGAACTCGGTTCCAAAGGACTAATCAACACAATGGAGGAAATCAAGAACAGGGGCCCTAGATCACTGTAAAAGGATTTGTCACCATAGTTACAATGAACGATTCAGTTTCTCGATGGAAAACTAAACTCTAAACAAAATCCAATTGTGTAGCAGCGGCGGCGGCTGTGTTTATAGTCTAAGACTCGACCTAGGGTTGGGGACGGCTAGGGGTTGGGCGCCCACAACAAGGGCTTAAGGCCCGACATGATACATGGCCAAGTTGGCCCAAATAGGTGACGCAGCACCTTGCCATGGTCACACAAAATGATCCACGGACCTTTTGGAGCTGGGACCAGATCCAAAACGACGGCGTCGTCATCCCCTTTCCAACGCATCCAAGAACGGCCCGTTTCAATGTCGTATGAGAAAGTTATGACCGAAACAGTGACGACGTGTCTGCTGAATCCGAGGGCGACGTGGCAGCTGAGTTGGGAATGAATTGCAACTTGGGGAAGACCATGGCGTTAGTGTGTCCAACGTGGCGATGTCCTCATCATCCTCCCCTTCTCGAATTGGAGTCATCCTCGACTCCATCTTGGCAATGTCCTCATCATCCCCTCCTTCTAGATTTGGAGTCGTCCTCGACTCCATCCCATCATCAGCGAACTCCTGCAAAAGGTTAGTGACAGCAGGTAATGCACCAGACATAAAAGGTTGACAAAACATAGTATAACATGGTGCATTAGGATTATCACATAACTCAATAGTAGCAGAAGTTGTAGCAAGAAAAGCACCTCCTTTGAACTTAATCCCATTATTTTAGCAATGTCTGTTGGAGGTTTATTTTTAATCTCATTAGCATGTTTAATAATATCCGTAGGAGACAAAGGCAGCAATGTAATTTTCTTGTCTTTATGTATGATAGTGTATGTATTAGTTCTACCATGGTGTAAAGCATCATTATCAAATTCCCATGGGCGACCTAACAAAATGGAGCAAGCTTGCATAGGGACAACATCAAAATCAGCAGTATCATGATAAGAGCCTGTGAAAAAGCTAATGCATGCTGATTTAGTTACCTTAGTCTTACCACTATTGTTGAACCATTGAAGTTTATATGGATACGAATGTTGTCGTGTGGTCAAGCCAAGCTTGTCAACCAAATCTGAACTCACCAAGTTGTTACAACTCCCGCTATTAATGATAGTGAGAACACGACAACCCTGCACAATGAGATACATGTGGAATAAATTGTGGCATTGGATCTTCATCTCTTCTTTATGTCCCACATGTGTACTCAACACACGCTGCACAAGAAGGCTAGGGTAGTCCGTGGCAGCAGCCATAGAGTCAATGGTGATGGCCTCCTTGTCTTGATCGCCCTTGGTGGGATCTGCATCAATGTTAGCAGCAAGGGCTAAATCATCTTCAACATCACTAGCACTTACATATCCATACTCGGTAGCAATGAAAGCGCGATGACTGGGGCATTCCTTCATGACATGTCCCATGTCTTTGCATCGGTGGCAAATGATTTTAGAGCTAGACGAGGAGGAGCTAGTAGAAGCACCCGGAGTGCCACCTTTCTTCAGCTGTGGAAACTGCACATTAGACAATTTACTTACCCTAGAAGAAAATGGAGGTGTAGATGGCTGTGGTGCAATAGGAAGCTTGGGCGTCTTTGGCTCGGAACGCTGCTAAAATTTCCTCCCATTGTTAGACCTAAAAGGCTGGTGTTGTTTGCGTCCCTGTACTTCTCGTTCTGCCTTAATAGCAAGATGATACAATTGGGAAAAATTGCGCCATTCTTTGTAATCAAGTATGTTCTGTATATCATGGTTTAAACCACCAAAAAATCTAGCACTAGCATCATGATCATCTTCATTTATACCACAATGTGCTAAACCAATAAGCAATTCTTGATAGTATGCTTCTACTCCTTTATCACCTTGTTTTAAAGTTTGTAGTTTCAAACGTAAATCACGTTGGTAATAAGGAGGAACAAAACGAGATTTCATACGTTGCTTTAAAACATTCCAAGTTTGAGGCACAATAGCAGCATTATTGGCATTGCAAAAATCACTCCACCAGAACAAAGCAAAATTAGTAAACTCACTAGTAGCAAGTCTAACTCTATGCTCAGCAGGAACATTATGAGAATCAAATTTTTGTTGAACAGCAAGCTCCCAATCTAAATATGCCTCTAGATCAACATTACTAGCAAAAGGAGGTAGACTAAAGTTAATTTTAGCAAAAGGATCATTATTACCATGATTATTACCTTCCATACCATGACGATTGAAGTTGAGGTGGCGACGAGCACCACTGTCAGCATACGCATCTTCATCACCAAAAGCATCCATATCTTCATCATCAGCACGATAAGGTGGAGGGCATTGCTCAAGCTGTTCAATGCGGGTGACCAGATTGTTCACGTTGCGCGTCAGCTCGATCATAAGATTGCGTTGTTCAGTCATGAACGTTGTAAGCTCACCCTTGGACATGCACTCATTGAAGTCCGTCGGAGTTTCTACCATGGTTAGAAGATAGAAAAAGACAACACCAAAGTATTATCCCTACCAACTAAAAGGAAAGAAGTGGTGGTGGTGGTGATGGTGGTGAAAGTGGAATGCAAAATCACAAGCGGCTTACCACTGTCTTGCCTGTATTCTTACCGACACCAAACAGGAGCAAAACCAAAGTGGCGAAGCAATCTATTGTTGAGCATGGGTAACAGTTGCAAGATGAACCTGTGCTGACAGAAGAATATGTGGAGCTATGGATAGGCACACAATATGACAGCAAGGATTAGCAATTAACGAGTGCAGAGTAACGATTGTTCAATCCAGATCCAAAGTACAAATCACAGGTGCTGGCTAAGATGTGTCGAGACGTAGTGCAACAAGGTGAAAACAAAGGACGATCGAAAGGACTCACAGAACAAGCAAATAGCCCAGACTTCTCTGTTTTTCCTGAATTTTTTTCCCGGATTCTTCCAAAAGGCACTAGTAGGAAACAAACTTTTTTATTATTTTTTTCACTATTTTTATGTACTTTTCTCTGAACAAGGATCACAAAAGATGTAACCACAAAAATTGGCACCTACAACTGAGGTGGGATGTGGTCTACAGAAATTCAGCATGTTCTCTGAAAAGCGTGCAAAAACTTTGATAATTTTTTTGGCAATTCTGATGAAACCAAACAGGGCGTAGCTGAGTTTGGGTCGGCTCCAAATGGTGTCAAGAAGCTGCTAAAAAAATTTCAGATTTTTCTGATAAACGAGCGAAAAGTTATGCCTGTTTTACCGAAGGTATCTCAAGATATGTTTTCCAGAAGGCACAACATGGCGGCGGTAGTTAGGGCAAAGCGTCCCTAAACTCTAACACCGGTCACAGGATCATTACTGTGACTAACAGCAGTAGGTATTCGCCTGATGATGTAAGGAGGGCTGCGATGCAAGCAAAATAAGAGCGGCTGGCAACCTATCTAGGGTTTGCGCGGTGGCGAGAAGTTACACAAGGCGGCTAGCGGGGCAAGTCGAGTAATGTGGTGGCTTCGACTTGTTGTTTGAGAACGGTGGATGGGATAGTGGCAGAAAATAAAAATCACAGCAACGGGCGATTGAACTACGACCACGGACACAATCCTAAACCAGCAACAAGACTCGACCACGGACACAAACTCAACAACATGAATCTGAAACGAAATTGCAAAGGCACAAAGGGCGATAGGACAACGGAAATTGAAATATTTTTGGGCTTTTTTGGAGTCTAGGTAATGAACAAATATGAATCTAAGGCAAACGAGATTATACCTCATGGTAAACCTAAAATATCTGATACCAATTGATGAGTATAGGCCCAATCTTCCGAGAGGTAGCCGGTAAGTTTGATTTTGCGGAGATCTCGACGTTGGCGATCCGGCTTCAAATTGGACGCGATTCGAACCCTGCAACCGTTACACCACTGCTCCGTTGGTTATCAACCAAGCACAACTTGATTGACCTCGCCAAGAAGGCTTTTCCTACAAGCGAATCGAAGAGCACAAGTAAGAAGGTAAAACACGCAATCTGAAATTGCAAATATGAATGACGCGAATATCAATAGAGGATTCAAGAACTCGGTTCCAAAGGACTAATCGATACAGTGGAGGAGATCAAGAACGGGGGCCCTGGATCACTGTAAAAGGATTTGTCACCACAGTTACAATGAACGATTCAGTTTCTCGATGGAAAACTAAACTCTAAACAAGACCCAATTGTGTAGCAGCGGTGGTGGCTGTGTTTATAGTCTAAGACTCGACCTAGGGTTGGGGATGGCTAGGGGTTGGGTGCCCACAACTTGGGCTTAAGGCCCGACACGATACATGGCCAAGTTGGCCCAAATAGGTGACGCAGCACCTTGCCATGGTCACACAGAATGATCCACAGACCTTCTGGAGCTGGGACCAGATCCAAAACGACAGCGTCGTCGTCCCCTTTCCAATGCATCCAAGAACGGCCCGTTTCGATGTCGTATGAGAAAGTTATGACCGAAACAGTGATGACGTGTCTGCTGAATCCGAGGGAGACGTGGCAGCTGAGTTGGGATCAAATTGCAACTTGGGGAAGACCATGGCGTCGGTGTGTCCAGCGTGGCGATGTCCTCATCAGGACGACACTTGCCTCCAACCTAGTCTCCACTCCCTCCATAGGCTGGATGACATCTTCCTAGCCCACGTCTTCAGCCATGGTTGAATGGCAAGTCTCCATCACCCACTATGCGGTGACCTGCTTGGCGACCATCTATGCATATGGCACCAAACTCTCCCCTAGCGCATGGATTTCATCTATGCTCCACCCATCAGCGTACCCTCTACAGATGGTCATGATGTCCAGATCGGGGTGTTCGGTCGCCACCAAGGTCAGCACCCTCGATGTCCCATAGAACATGCCATCGGAGATGAGTGCTCGAGCTTCATCCAGGACCTCCACCAGCTGGACGATGAGCGTACTAGTGCTCGGTCCTGACCCAGACACCTCAGAGATGACCACCTACACAATATTGCGAATCTGGTCGAGCTCCCCCTTAAGAGCACGTCGCTCCTCAAGGGAGTGGGCTAGCACCTCCATGCCGTGACCAACCATTGCTTTGGCCATCTCTAGCTCTTGCTCTAGAGAGCCAATCTTTCCACCCAATTCTGGAAAAAGATGACAAATTCAGAAGCAAAGGAAAGAAAAAAATCAAGGCATCAATCGAGGGAGGAACAAATACGTAACAAGGAGGGTACTTTTGAGAATGGAGAGCCCTTCCTCTTGCTAGGTCACCCTCTCGAGCAGTCGAGTGTTTGACTCCTCTACCCCGAGGATCTACCCCTAGAGCGCAACCACTTCTCTTTAGCGTCCGATCGGGCCTTCTGCTCCACCTCCAGAGCCTCCAAAGACTTCCTCGGTCTTTGCCAAATGGACCTTCACCGCGTCTAGTTCCCACTCGACAGTAGTCGCCTACTCGATAGCACGCAGTTCCACCTCCCACGCTCTCGTTGCCTCGGCCACTCGATCTTGGGACTCACAGCGGGTGGACTCCAGCTAGTGCTTGAGCTCATTGACCCACCACTATGCCGCTGCTTTCTGGTCCATCCGACCATGTTCCTCCCAAAGAAATCAGGACTTACGGATCGACATCATCTCTAGATCCTATGAGACAAGAAGTAGCCATGCTAAGACAACCATTGAAAGGCCAAAGAGTCAAGGACACACCAAAAATGCAAAGAGCTTACCTATGCAACGCATGGTAGGTCAACTACCATGGCATGATGGATGACCTCAACCCTCTCCAAAGCCTTCTTGAGCCTCGCCTTGGTAAGGGCGAGGTCGGACTCCATCGATAGTCCTCTCTCCCTGAGTAGGTGCCACAGCTTCACCTCCTCCTCGTCACAAAGGATGAACTGAGCCTTTCCTGGCTCTCTAGGGCAAGGCCACACTAGCTCACAGCTCGCCCCCAACCCACTAGAAGATCCGACCACCACAGTATCTTGCGATGACCAAATCATAACTAGCTCCTAGGATGGTAGGATGGCCGATGGCTCCATTTTGGTGTCTTCCTCGCCAGAGAGGGGGATCTCCACCATCAGGACTCCATGGCCCACCTGAAAGCTCTAGTTTGGTTTTGGTGAATTAATGAAACCCTAAGTGCTAACCTAGTTTATCAAAGTGATTATGAGATAGGTGGCACATTCCAAGTGGTGCAACAAATGAAGATCATGACATGATGATGGTGATGGCACGGTGATAATCAAATGCTTAGACTTGGAAAAGGAGAAAGAAAAACAAAAGGTTTAAGGCAAAGGTGAAATTGATAGGAGCCTTTTTGTTTAGTGATCGAGACACTTAGAGAGTGTGATCACATTTAGGATCGATAGCTATACTATTAAGAGGGGTGAAACTCATATCAAAATGCAGTTATCAAAGTGCCACTAGATGCTCTAACTTATTGCATATGCATTTAGAATCTAGTGGAGTGCTAACACCCTTGAAAATGTTTGTGAAAATATGCTAACACACATGGACAAAGGTGATACATAATGTGTTTAACACTTGGGAGCAAGGGTTTGAAACTTCATCGATGGAGTGTCATTGGCGCCTTGTACAGAAAAGATAGGGTTTCATAGAGTGCACCAGACGCTGGGGGTCCTATGTCTGGTCAGTGGCGTGCAGTGAAGGCTACCCTTGGTCTCTTGACCGGACGTAGGTGGCCAAACGCAAGCTTAACATTGTTCAATGTCCAATTATGTTGTTGTGGCAGTGCACAGAGAAGAGGGAGAGTGATTGAACGCTGGGCGAGTCTGGTCAGGTGTGACCGGATGCGTTCGATCATGACTGGTACCTTACTAGAAGTGACCAGACGCTAGGGTCCTACGTCTGGTCCTACACTATAGTGCGTCCGATCATAACTTAAATGTACTAATGACTGTTGAGATTGGGTGATCAGCACTTGCAGCAGGGGCCATGTGGCGTGCATCGAGTGATTGGATGCTGGAGTCCTACGTCTGGTCGATCTGACCGTCACATCTGATCGCCTTGATTTTTTAGTGAACAGAGAGCCAACGGTTCTATTTGTGGGGGCTCTCTATTTAAGCCCATGGCTGGCTCAAGCTCACTCTCTTGGCCATTTGCATTGACATAGCAACCTTGTGAGCTTATCCAAAGCCCTTCCACTCATCTCCATTATTGATTCATTATCTTTGTGAGATTAGGAGAGAATCCAAGTGCATTGCTTGAGTGATTGCATCTAGAGGCACTTGGTGTTTGTGTTTCACTGCAGGATTCACTTGTTGCTCTTGGTGGTTGCCACCACCTAGACGGCTTAGAGTAGTGGAGGAGGATTGGCATGAGTTGGTGATTATTTGTGGCCATCTCCGATGATTGTGAGGGGACTTGTACCTTCTCCGGTGGAGTGCCAAAAGGTAACCCTAGCAGATTGCTCATGTCATTGAGTTACCTCACTTGTGGGTAGGTTCTTGCAGTGTCCAATTATGTGGGCAAGGTTTGTGCAACACCTCTTAGCCACTGAACCACCAAGCGTTGGTCGACACAACAGGGACATAGCGTGTTGGCAAGCATGTGAACCTCGGGAGAAAATTCGTTGTCTTTTGTCCTTTGGTATTCTCCCGGTGATCGAGTTAGTATTCATCTTCTGATTGGTTCACTCCTCTACTCGGCGGTATAATCACCTTACTTACTCATTTACATACCCGCAAACTAGTTGTAGTAAGCTCTTTAGTGTAGCTAGAATTGAGAGCTTTCTTTGTAGCTTAAGTTCATCTAGTGGAGCTCTTTGGTGTAACAAGTCTGAGAGCTCTTAGTGAGTAGTGACTTAGTAAATTGTGTGTCTAATGATCATAGTAACTAGAATTGTTAGATAGGTGGCTTGCAACCCTTGTAGAGCTAGAGCAAGTTTGCATTTTGCTATTTGTCATACTAATCAAATTGCTCTAGTTGATTTGTAGATTTTTAAATAGGCTATTCACCCCCCATCTAGCCATATTAGGACCTTTCACTGCCGATGGATGCACTACCTCTGCCCTGGCCATGGCTCCTCCGGACCCCTCTAGCTTTGACCAGGCGGGGAACCATGCGCTCCTGCTTCCTCTGCCGCTCATCATGACCCGCTGTAGGCTAGGTCTCCACTCTTCTCATATGGGAGGTGGGGAGATTCCTAGTCCCACTAGCCCCTAGCTGCTATAAAAAAAGTATAGGTTAGTTACACTCAAAAACTCAGCTATGAGAACAGGAGGGAGTATGAATACATACCTAGACGACAGCGGCAGAGCCCTGAAGCCCTGACTGGCTGACGACGAGCAGATCAGACGAGGACTGCTCGTGGGTCGTGACCCATGCCCCTTGTATCGTCCAAGTAAGGAGCTAACCCAGTGGTCCCCGATCGGTCCATGAACAGCCACGACCGCCAGCTTATGGTGAAACCACCAGAGCAACTAGCGGGGCATCTCCCCATTGAGGGTCGCGCACATGCACCAACCCTGATGACATAGGGGAACGATCATGTCCCCCTAACCAACCAGCGTGGTCCACCCCACTTAGAGTAGGGGGGCGTAGAGCCACCGACGCCTCCGAAGGGCACAACGCCCATGCCCGCTTTGCCTCTCGTTCGAGGGCGGTGTCTTTGCTCATGGCGTGCTTCCTTGACTCAAGAACATCGCCGCGCATCTTCGTATCACGCCCACCATCGATGGATGCGGCCA
Organism: Miscanthus floridulus; assembly: GCF_019320115.1. Classification (NCBI taxonomy): domain Eukaryota; kingdom Viridiplantae; phylum Streptophyta; class Magnoliopsida; order Poales; family Poaceae; genus Miscanthus; species Miscanthus floridulus. The sequence continues at coordinate 95,830,083 of NC_089597.1, forward strand.
CACACTTATGGTGCTCTGCTAAGGTCACAATAGCGCCCCTATCTCCTTAGTCCTCGAAAGCACTCGCATCGCCACCCATCTTTGTGGGCTCCTCTGACTCGAGCTCTACCTCCATGTCGCTCTGGCTCTCACTCGCCCAGACTTGCCAGCTGATCTCCTTCTCCTTTTCGAACCTCCTCTGGGCCTTCTGAGCTTTCTTCTTCTTCTTCTTGGCAAGCGCCACCTCCCTCTAGGCAGCTTACCAAGCTACGCCCTCTAGCCCCCTCAGAAGATGCAGTCAAGATTTATAGTCCACGAGTCCCTTCGAAATGAGCAACTTGAAATCAATCACAACATCAAAAATAAGGAGGAAAAGTTCACTAGAAAAGGGGGCATACCAGATTGGATAGATTCATGGCATGAAGAGGTCTGGGCATCCCTTCAAGAGAGTCTTTATCCCTCAGTTGCAGCACCCAATCGAGTCGACTCTAGACTTCATCCTTCAGCTACTCCTCCAACGACATGCGATCGGGATCCATCGGGCTGAAGTACTCCCACATCAGCCGCCTTCTCTCTGCTAATGGGGTGACTCAGTGGTGGAAGAAGGTATGGAAGACCTGCAACCCATCAAGGCCATGCTACACAAGCCTCTGAAGCTCCATCTTAATAACCTCCAATTTGTTCTGCCGACCGGTGGGACCCCATGACCAGCTCTCCTTCCTCTCCAGCCTTCTTTCGGTAAATGTCATGAATGGCGCCTCTGCTAGGTTCTTGATGTAGAACCACTCACCATGCCACCCCCGATTGGAGTCATAGGGGGAGTATGTAGGGTAGGGGCTAATGGCTTTGGCTTCTTCTACAAGGTGAACCCCCCATCCAGCGTGATTCTAGGTGGCTTCCCCTTGGACAGGGCTCGCCCACTGAAGATCTGCCGAAAGAGTTCCACATGCGACTCCATCTTGAGGAAGGCCTTGCAGACGGTGACAAAGCCAGAGATGTGCAACACCCTAGTCGGGTTGAGGTGCTGCAACTCCAGACCCCACCCATGGAGGAGCTCGCATAGGAACTAGTGCGCGGGATACCTGAGCCCATGCTCATGGAAGGCGAGGAAGAATATGACCTCATTGGCTCAGGGGTGTGGAACAAGCTCTCTTGGTGTAGGAGCCCTCCAACGCACCACCTCCTTCAATAGGAGCAGCCCCTTCTCGGTGAAGGCGGCCGGCACCTCTTCATCCATGCCGGAAGGCCTCCAGTTCAACATCGCACCTTGGATTTATAGACAAATCTATGAGTTTTTTTTCTCTACCTCGCTTTACCCTCCTCTCTCCTAGAAACCACCATGGTGCACAAATGGGCTTGGCAAAAAATAGGAAGGAGAAGAGGCAGCAGTTGGAGAAAGGCGAAAGAATAGGAGGAAAAACCTCTCCCTTCCACCTATTTCATGAGGAAAGGTGTGCGGCTGAACATGGCCCCTGGTTGATGGGACACGCCCTGCCTAGTGAAACGTCGCCTGGTTAATGGGACATGGCTTGGGTAGGGCCCACCACTACCACAACTCGGGTGCATGAAACAAGGCGTAACCACATGCAAACGACTCTTCACCTTCCTAGGTAGGGTTTGGAAGGGCCCACCAATGGAATCTCCATCGAGGAGAGGTCAACGGGTCACCTAAGTCAATCGAATGGCTTGGGCGACTACCGAGAGATAGGTAAGGAGCAGTGGGATGCCCCATGTGGGCTATGTCGACTCTGTCATGAACAACTGGCTCAAATTTCATTCGGACATATCCGATAAGAGCACCCCAAACCCATCACTCGAGCCATCGAGGTAACTTTACCAAAACCCCTTTTTGTTTTCTAGTGCATGATCATTCATTCATCCATTCTCATGCATACATTCATCCATACATTCATCCCATATATCCAAGCATCGCATATGCAATTGTTGCATCACAATGCTTCGCGTTGCGTCATAAAGTAGTAGTCGCCACATTCGATATGAGTGACGACCGACCGAGGTTCGAAGGCTGGCCCACGAAGGGCTCGAGGCTGCCTCATGTCAAATAGAGCCAGGGGAGAAAACACCGATGAGCCCTAGCGGCCCTCACCTGATCTGGTTTGCAACGAATAGGGTCATCTCGGCCTTCTCGTTCGATCCTAACCTCGAGCAATGCCCATAGAATCTTCATCGAGGGAAGGCTAGTGGGCCACCTGAGTCAATCTCTAGAATGGCTTGGGCATCTGCTGGGAGGCAGGTTAAGGAGCAGTGGGATGCCACATGAGGGCTATGTCGACCCCATTACGAACGACGGATCTAGATTCCACTCGAACGTACTCGTTATTAAGCTCACTTAGCGTCTCACTCAAGCCATCAAAGCAAGCGATGTTAGCTCAACCCCTTTGGTTGTAGAAACTATAGATGGGGTAACGCACAAAACTAGGTCGACCCCTCGGCTGTGCCTAATGCTAGGGTTGGCACCCCAACACCTTGGGTAGGTGCTTTGCCTGGCTTGACCCCTCGGGCACGCCCGACACTTGGGTTGGCACTCCACCTCGCCCAACCCCTCGGCCACGCCCAACACTTGGGTTGGCGCACTGCCTCGCCCGACTCCTTGGTCGTGCCCGATGCTAGGGTTGGCACCCCAACACCTCGGGTAGGCGCTCTGCCTCGCTCGACCCCTCGGTCGTGCCCGATGCTAGGGTTGGCGCCCTGACACCTCGGGTAGGCGCTCTGCCTCCCCCGACCCCTCGGTCGAGCCTAACACTTGGGTTGGCACTCTGTCTCGTTCGATGGTGACCCACGATCTTACACCCATCGGCGCACTCATGAAACGAGTATAAACAGCCCCTTCATAACTTCACAGAAGTCCCAAAAGGGCTCGGGGGCTCCTATCAGGTTCATAAACCTAGGGTCCCCAATGGACTTGCTTCCCTATAAAAATGCAACCTAGCAGACAGCGTTGCGACAACACATGCCTCTCGGGCCAGCCCAGATACATAATGACAGGACAGGGCAACGATCCGGTCCCTGATCGGAAGATCTAGCTAAGGTGGGGACATAGTCCGACTCCAACTAAGGGAATGGAAGTAGTAGATTATTTAGAAGCTTTGACTTTTTATGTTTCAAGTTTTTTTGAGAAAGCAGGCTTTATTACTCAACAATCTGAGGGACGAAATCCCAAGTGGACTACAAACCACTAGGCCTACTACACCCATAAGCAGCTAAAGCATCAGCTATCCTATTACATGTACGAGGACACACATTCACTACACAACTTACAAAGTCTGAATGCATGGTATGCTGAAGTTCACATACAATTAGGGCTGGATATCGACCTAGCTCTTGATCCAGCTCGAGCTGGCTCGTTAGGCTAACAAGCTAGCTCGGCTTGGCTCGTTAATATTACGAGCTAGAGGGGTAGCTCGGCTCAGCTCATTACCGAGCTTGAGCTGGCTCGTTTAGCTTGCGAGCTACTATAAAAAGATAGGACACACATGTTTATATTGTTTATGCTACATTAATTCCAGAAGATGACGTCTACCATTATGCAACCATACATGATTAATACATATCAGGTTCATTAAAAGTATCAACCATACAACATAGCTGGTCCATCCATGATCATGCAGTTCTAGCATACTAACTAGTTGTTTGCCACCTGTTGGGTTCATAAACCCGGGGTCCCCAATGGACCCGTTTTCTTGCAAAAACTCGGCCTAGCAGACGGTGTTGTGACAACGCGTGCCTCCTAGGCCAGCCTAGATACATAATGATAGGCCAAAGCAATGATCCGGTCCCTGACCGAAAGACCTGGCCAAGGTGGGGACACAATCCGACTCTGACCTCCTTTTCCAGCCGAGGATACGTTGGACCTCTGCTCATGATTCTTCCCCGACCGACACGGGCGGGGACAACTGGGAACGATCGACTGGGGATGCTCTCTCGGTGAGGGCCCTAGGATCAGGCAAAGAAGATAAGGTAAGGTGCTCAAGTCAACCGCAATACTGAGGATCATGAGCAGAGGGTGTCCCTGGTCATGCCCTGTGCACCTTCAGGATTGTGCCACCAGGTCATGCCAGACGGGCACTATGCAACCTTCTAGGCGTGTCAGAGTACAAATAGTATTATAGGCGTCGACGTTTGCCGTACTAGGCGAACACGGTAGAGCCTGCCACATGCGTCTGACATAAAACAGTATTATAGACGCCGACGACCGTCTCGTACCCGACAGTGTGGGTAACAAGACTAGGTAGCATACGTATCCGTTCTTTCTTTCTCTAAACTTATAAGACTATCCCCTTTAAACTATAAGAGGGGATGCGC